>NC_056042.1:25769889-26069889 GCF_004379255.2 Salvia splendens | reverse complement strand
CCAACATAATGTAAATAATATTAGAACTAATCATGTTGAGCAATTCACAAAACACGTACACTTCTATTTAAAACATATATACATCACGTTAACCACTAAATACCTCACTCTAACGTCTTTTACCATCACACATGATGCACTATTTTTTAGCACTATAAATACCTGCAAGTATACAGAGTAGATCTAGTGTAGCTAAATGTCAGTACCGGATATCGATCACGGGGAAAACAATCACAGACTGTCTACCTTCTACTAAAACTCAATTACTATTTGGAAAACCAAAGTTTTGGAGATTTTTTAAAACAAAACAATTTGAAAGCAAGTAAACAACTAATTGCAAATAAATCATGGATGTAAAAGATAAGAGATTAGGGAATTCTAGGGATGTGTGTTCAGAGTTATGGTTATACAAACTCCAACTACAACACCCTAGCACAGTTCTTACTTTGATAGAACAAGTCACCTAGCTTATGCTCATGCGATGCAAACGTTGATTACTAACACTAGGGTTGTCAATCCTAGATACGTAACTCCTAAAAGCTCCTAAGACCCTTAAAAAGTCCTCACTCTCAATTAATAGTGTCGTTTTAAAGGAAGCTAATTGTAGTGTCTACTAAGTGTATCTAACTCGTCAACCTCCTCTCACGATTATGTAGCAAGTTATATTAATTCATCACAAAATGTGTCACTCAAACGTGAAGCATTATCTAATTACTTAGGGAAGAAACAAAGTAAGAACAAATGGATATTAAATAGAAAACAGAATTGTATAACCAAAGTCGTTACTAACACATCCCTATAATCCTATGAGTATAGTTACACGTGATAGAATAAACTAAAAACATAGATTGCAGGGAAGACAATGAAAATATAAGAACTAAAGCAATAAAACCCAAAGGTAGAATCCTTATAGCCTTGATGATCTTCTTGAATCCTTCTTCAACCTCTTGCACTATGAAGTACTCTCACTTTTAAACTCTGGAAATATTTTTCAAAGAGAAGAAGTATTTTTGATGAAGCTTTGGGGGGTATTTATAGTGGAGAAATCGTTCCTCTTCAAATAAGGAAAAAGATTACAAAGTATGGTAAGTCTTGGAGAGAAAGTAAGGCAAATCTGCTCGCCGCTATTTCCCAGTGGGCCGCTGCACCTCGGCCAGCGGTTGCTGTGGGTTGATCTGAAGCTTCTGTCTCTTGGGCAGCGGTCGCTGCACTTGTTTCAGCGGCGCTGGCAATCATCCCGTAACTCTCTGGACTCCTTGTAGCGGTCGCTGCGCACACCCCAGCGGTCGTTGGGCGTGTTCTTCCTTTCATGCATAACTTTCCCGAAGCGGGCCGCTACTGCCTTAGCGGTCTCTGGGTGCCAACGGTCGCTGGCTGTGTTGCAGCGGACCGCTAGACGTCTTGAACAGCTCCAAAGTTCCAACTTTGCGTTTTGACTCTCTTTTTGGGCTCAAATATGCATGTATCTTACAAAACATGTCAAAAAATAAAAATGGATAAAACATACGAAATATAAACATGGATTGTGATTTTGACATTAAAAACGAACCAAATAAAGGCCTTAAAACCGTGCAAAATCCGAGGGTATCAACACACTCTAATCATGTTGAGAACAAAACACAGAGACTTCAGCTTCGTCAATTTAACTGATAATAATTGATAATTACCTCTAGATCAGTTTCTCCTTGCTCTCCCGACAAAGAGTAATCAGAATCGAAATAATCCTCCAACGATCGTATCAGAATTGAATCCATATGATCAGGAATTCGGATGTCGCTGATCAATCATGCTGGAGGAATGAATCGTGGCTGATTAATCGTAATGGAGGAATGAATCGTGATTAATGAATCAGAAAATATCGCGTTGGACGATTCACGATGAAGACAATCAGAAATCTGAAATAAAATGAGATGAATAATTTAGGAATCACGCAATTTACGATGAAGAACAAATCTGGACGATTCACGGTGAAGAAGAAATTTTGAATTTGGAAGAAATTGGCGCTTGAATTTGGAAGAAATTGACGCTTGAATTTTGGGAGAAATCGCGCTTTGAATTTGGAAGAAATCGACGATTGAATTTTGGAAGAAATCGCGCTTTGAATTTGGGAGAAATCACGTTGAGTTTGAGATATTGAATTCCGAAAATGCCCTTGGGCTATTATTTTTAACAAAAATCTGAAAATTAGTTTAACCTATAAGATTAAATTGGAGTAACAAGACGTGTAGCTAAGATTTATTCTCTAATTATACACTTAAATAGTTAGACATTGATCACTCCCTATTGATATATATAAATAGCTTAAATTAAATATTTTTTCGTTGGATTGAATTATTTGAGTTTCCATCTATTAATTAGGTTCATTTTATTTCGATGTGTTTATTTTTATTGGTGTTAATAATAATAGTAGTTCTTATTTACTGCAGCAACTGCCTAATAATTTGATGTCTTTTTTTCATTTGGATTTAGGGTTTAGGATTTTAGGATTCATGAGTATAGCGTAGATTAGAAACCTAAGAACTTGAGGCGTGTGAGCTTCAGTTGAAAGGGTGGATCTTGAACCGATTTAAAAGCTAAATTATATCTATACTCTGTTAGAGTATATATAATGAAAATCATTTTGTAAGATTAATAAGTGTTTTTGCATATTGTAAAATTTCAGTTACCCATTAATAAGGATAATGATTCTTTCATCACATTGTGTGCTTTAGTTTAATGGAAATGATCATTTTAATTTATAGTCTATTAAAAGACAAAAAGTAAAATCAGTCTAAGTTTTCAGCATTGTAAACTGAGTATTGGAACATATCATCACAATAGGTGACTCGGTCGGTTTATTGCAAAAGTGAAATGGTTTCACAATCACGATAGACTTTAGCCATCTGTCGTAAAATGTTGCGGTATCAGTTTGAAAGTTATTTTTATCTTAAGCATAGACAAGTCTTTATTATTATCTACTGAAAGACAAAATGCTTGGTGATTAGTAGATTTCTCATTCTTTGTACATACGTTGTTAATTATTACTTTGATTTATCAAAAAGGTGTGTGTTTTTCGTAACACAGTAAACCTGATATTTTTATGAGTTTGACTGAAATGGGAGGCAGTTGCGAGAAGATACACAATGCAGAGAGTGGAATAAAATCGGCATTTGAATCGATTGATTTGCCATTTTGGTAAAGAAACAAAAACTTAAAACGAGAGACTAAGAGAGACAAGATCAAAAAGACTTTGCTTTGATACCATGAAACAAATTCTAAAACTCATGATGAAGAAAGCTAAAAGATACATTTCACAAATAGCACAAGCATTGAAATAATATTGTTTCATTGCACTAAAAACAAAGATCCTCATTGTTACAAGCCTATATAACATGGATCAGAAACATCTAGAATTTCTTCTCGATCCATGTACTATCACCTAATCTCTTACTTTAACAATCTAATCAAAACAAAATCACGAACTATTCTTCATCATTCGCTGTGACGTCTCTCCATGTCCTTTTGTGGTTCAGATGTCACTTCTCTCCATGTCCTTTTGTGGTCCAGGTGGGTTCAGCAACAACCTTAGAGCATCTGCAATGGGCGGACGATCGGGCGCGCATCGTCCGCGCCATCCATCGTCCGCACCCATTGCGGGTGCGTGTGTTAAGGAGAAACTCCCCTAACAACGAGTAATTCCTTCGAGAAGTCGTGGGAGCCTTTGCCCGACGATCAATCGCGAGAAGAATAGGTTTGAACGTGAACAAAAAGATAGCGTAAAAATATTTTATTTCTTGATGGTGAAACAAAATACACGCCTATTTATAACTAAGGACCCTAGGGTTGATTCGACCTACGATCCGGGAAAGAATCAACGAAGAAAACCCGGAAAGGAGCTTAAAGCCCGCTCAACTAGAAATATCCAATAACTAAATAAAAGATTAGGAAAATAAAGCAACGAAAAATAAAGACTCTAACTAAGCCAAAAAAATAATACTAACTACTCCTCTTCACTTTCGGCCGGTGGAGAAGTTCGCCAGATGCTCCGGCGGCCGCCTCTGTCGTCGTGGGCGATCCCTCGCGATCGTTCTATCCGGTTCCTTGTCGACCTTCTCCGACGTGTCGAAGTCCGGTTCTTCCATCAGATGCTCTGGCCTCGTCTCCTTTAGCCTCGCGGAAGGTTGCACCGTATCAACTCTCCCCTCCTTAACAACCTCCTTGTCCTCAAGGAGCAGCCCTGGGAATCTCCTCTGCACCATCGTAACCGGTTCCCAAGTCGGAGCAGCTCCACCATCATCCTCCCATTCCAGCAACACTTCCTCCACGGTACTACCCTCGCTCCACACCACGCGCCGATCCAAGATCCGCCTAGGCTGGACCACGGGCCTGCCATGCGCGAATGCCGCTGGAAACGCCGCCGTGCCTCCAGACGCCCTCTCCACAAACGGTTTCAACAAGTTCACATGAAAGACGTCGTGAACCCGACTACCCTCTGGCAGCTTTAAATGGTACGCGACCTGCCCGATTCGCTCGAGTATCTCAAACGGCCCATAAAAACGTCTCGCCAACTTAGTAGATAACGGACGTGCCACGTAGTGCTGTTGATATAACTGTAGCTTCAACAACACTCGGTCCCCCACATCAAACTCCACGTCCCTGCGATGCTTATTTGCATTTGCCCGTATCCTCTGCTGAGCCTGCTCCAAGTTCTTTCTCAACGTCACAATTAGCTCCCCGCGCTGCCTTATCATCGCTGCGACATCAGGTGGGGTCGCGTTCGACGGTTCGACCGCAATCAGCGACGGCGGCTCCCTGCCGTAGAGTGCCGTGAACGGCGACGTCCCCAAACCTTCGTGATAGAAACAATTCAGGGCCAGCTCCGCCCACGGGAGGAAATTCACCCACTTGGACGGCTTATCCGCAGTAAAAGCCCTCAAGTATTGTTCTAAACCACGGTTACGCACCTCCGTCTGACCGTCGGACTGCGGGTGATAAGCGGTCGAAAAATGGAGCTTTGTGCCGCTCAAACGAAGCATATCTTCCCATACTGCGTTCAAGAATACCGGGTCACGATCTGACACCAACGTTTTCGGGAACCCGTGATGCTTTACCACCGTGTCTATGAAGACGGATGCTACCTTCAACGCGTTATAAGTGCTTGGCAATGGCGCAAAGTGTGCGTATTTGGTGAGGCAGTCTACCGCGACCAAAATGGCTGTGTACCCCCGAGATTGCGGCAAGCCGGTGATGAAATCCATTGACACGTCCTCCCAAACACGAGCTGGGATTGGTAAGGGCTGCAATAATCCCGCAGGTTTCTGCGTCGAATACTTCGTCGTTTGGCAATCATAACAGGCATTCACAAAGTTCTTCACATCCTTTCGCATCCCCTTCCAATAAAAGACTGCTACTAGGCGTTTAAATGTTCGGTCCACCCCAGGGTGCCCCGCGGTTGGCGCCGCGTGATACTCCTGCAACAACACATCCTTCACTGCAGAATCCTGGCTAACATAAATAAGCCGTTTAAAGTAGATTAGCCCCCCTGACATAGATACACCCGGGTCCGCTGTACCTAACTCCAAGGCTGTCTGCAGCGCGATCATATCCGCCGTCTGCTGGACCTCGTCGCGCAGTATATTCAGCAGCTCGGGAACCAGGCTGGAGATCGCCATCAGCATGCTCGCATCCTCCGCGGGGTCGCTGGCTCGCGGCTGATCCGCGTTCTCTTCCCGCGACACAAGCGGGTCGTCCACATCTCGCCTAGAGAGCGCGTCGGCCACCCTATTTGAGACGCCCGTCTTGTACTCAATTCGGAATTTATACCCCATCAACTTCCGGGCATAGAACTGTTGATCCGGCGTCTGGATTACCTGTTGTAATAACTCTTTCAAACTTTTCTGATCACTTCGGATGACAAACTCCCGACCCAACAAATATTGGCGCCATTTCTGAACCGCCTCCACAATAGCGTAGAGCTCCTTATGATATGTCGAGGAAATGCGGCGCCTTGGGCCCAACTTTTTACTGAAGAACGCCACTGGGTGCCCATCTTGTAGTAATACTGCCCCTATGCCGAAATCTGACGCATCCGTTTCTAAGTAAAAGGTCCTCGCGAAATCGGGGAGGCGCAGGACAGGTGCGGTTGACATTGCCGCCTTTAATGCCTCAAAACTCGATTCCGCTGCCTGCGACCATACGAAAGCATCCTTTTTCAATAACTCGGTAAGAGGGCCTGCGATGGACGCATAGTGCTCCACAAAACGCCTGTAATACCCCGTCAGGCCCAAGAAACCCCGCAATTGCTTGACAGTCGAAGGCACCGACCATGATCTCATCGACTCAATTTTCGCCGCATCCGCCTTGAGTTGGCCGTCCGTGATGATATGCCCTAAGTATTCGACTGTTGTACACGCAAAGGTGCATTTCGAAAGCTTCACAAAGAACTGGTTCGCCTCAAGGATTGCCAGAACCTCGTTCACGTGCCGCACATGAGCCGGCAATGTCGGACTGTAAATGAGTATGTCGTCGAAAAAAACGATGACAAATTTTCGCAAGAACTGACGGAAGAGGGCATTCATCGCGGCCTGGAATGTAGACGGGGCGTTCGTCAGGCCAAACGGCATTACCAAGAACTCAAAATGCTCGTCGTGAGTCCGGAACGCCGTCTTATACACATCATCTTCGCACATTCGGATCTAGTGATATCCCGATCTCAGATCTAACTTAGAGAAAAACCTCGCCGATCCCAATTCGTCAAATAACTCATGTAATCAATGCAAAATCGGAACGACCCATCATTCTTCCGTATAAGCAACACCGGGGACGAAAACGGGCTTTGACTTGGGCGAATAATACCCGAATCAAGCATCTCTTTGACCTGGCGCTCGATCTCCGTTTTCTGGAAGTACGGATATCTGTAGGGCCGTACATTGATCGGCTTTGTCTGAGGAAGTAGATGAATCCTGTGATCAAAGATGCGCTTCGGTGGCATCCCCGTGGGTAACCCAAACACCACGCTGTGCGACTCCAACACGGCTAACATAGCCTCCGGAAGATCCCTCGGAAAAGCACCCGCCTCCCCCACTGCCGCGGCGGCGGGCTGCTGCTGAGGCAGAGGTACCATCTCAAACACATCGCCGACACCCTGCAGCTTGAGCAAGGTAGAAAAACGCCGCAGCGAGACGGTCTGGGCGGCCGGTGGCACCAAATTCAGGCGGATCTGCTCTCCATTCTTCACAAACTCCAACGTGTCTGTGTCAAAGTCGTTAGTCACACGACGGAGTGACTTCAGCCACGCTCTCCCAAGAATAATATCCGGCCCATGCACCGGCAAAATGTGCAGGTCTACCAGAAACACATGCTTCTGGACGACAATCCTCGTTGGCTTACTAACCCACGAACAAAGGAGTGATTCGCCGTTGCCAACATATACTCTGAACGGTCGAACTTTCAGCAGCGGGAGGGCCAAGCGCTCAGCCACCCGAGGATGGAGAAAGTCGTGTGAGCTTCCTGTATCCACCAAAATCCAAACCTCCATCGATCCCACAGTCCCAACCAGCTCGATGGCGTCCTCCTTTTGACGACCCTCCAATGCATAGATATGAGATATGTCTGCCGTAACCAACTGTGTGTCGTGAGGAACCTCTTCCCCTTCACTCTCCTCCTCCGACTCACCGTCCGCGCCCATGTACACCAGGAAACACCCCCGACAGTTATGGCCCGCTACCCACTTCTCTGGGCACCACCAACACAAACCCAGGCGAGATCTTTCTGACTTTTCTGCCTGTGACAACCGAATCACTGGAAGTTTTGAAAATTCGGAGAACTTTTGTTGAGGAGGGCGCGAAACCTGTTGTTGGGGAGCCGGCAGGGCGAATTGCGGTGGTTGGCCGAGTTGTCTGTTCTCATAACGATTCCCAGTGCGTCGAGAAAAACCTCCTGCAGGCGGCGGCCGATCGATGCAGCCGTCGCACTCCACCGCCAGAGCCATTGCGGCTGCCACCGAAGACGGATGTTGAAGACGCACATGGTTCTTAACAGGCTGTGTGAGGCCCTCTATATAGATCGGAAGGAGAATGTACTCAGGTACCCCTCTCACCCGATTCAACATGGTCTCGAAAGTGGTATTATACTCCGCTAGCGACCCAGTCTGACACAACTTCGCGATTAACCCAATAAAATTCTGAAAACACTGCGGGTCAAAGCGACGTCGCACATCCTCCAAGAAATCCGCCCAGTTCGCATTCGGGTTATTATCCCTGTAGTTAAATATCCACTCCGATGCCGGACCCTCAAACATCATGACCACGTAATGCAAACGGTGATCCTCTGGCGTGCCCATATGGTTGAAATAGTACTGAACCCTCGAAATCCAGTTAACCGCCTCGGACCCGTTGAAACGAGGTGGCTTCATCTTTTCATAGCGCGGTTTCTCATAGCGTTGGTGATCATACCGCATAGAGTCCGAATACTGTCCCCCATCCCGCTCACCCAATGGAAGATCCCAGGCCGAGGGTCGCGCGTCGTAGCGCCCCTCCTGCCTAACGGCCGGATGATCCCATGCAGATGGATGGTTGTTCTGAACAAGCGCGCCACCGTATCCTGGTGGTTCCCATGGAGAACTATCCATCGGCGCCGAACGTTGCGGCCCCCGCGTAGTCGACGGCCCCGCAAACCCTAGTTGCGGCAGCGCAGTCGTGGAGACCGCCGCCGTGGGTATATGATGCCGATTCGGTGATCCTCTCCTCCACCCCGACGGTCCATCGTATGGCGGGTCAGGTTCAGGCCGCGATCGTGGTGGCGCGTTCACGGGCTGACGGCCCTCCGCATCCAGGCGTGCCTCGACCCTCGCGATCGAAGCCAGGATGTCTTCAAAGGCCAGGGCCTGAGCATTCAACGGCGCAGATGCTGCCGCCAACGGCTCCAAGCCGGCGATATACGGCGGCGACGAAACAGGGCCCGAAACAGGCAGCCCTCCCTCCGAAATCGACATGGATTGCTGAGTACGTGATGAAAGCACCACTTGTTAAGGAGAAACTCCCCTAACAACGAGTAATTCCTTCGAGAAGTCGTGGGAGCCTTTGCCCGACGATCAATCGCGAGAAGAATAGGTTTGAACGTGAACAAAAAGATATCGTAAAAATATTTTATTTCTTGATGGTGAAACAAAATACACGCCTATTTATAACTAAGGACCCTAGGGTTGATTCGACCTACGATCCGGGAAAGAATCAACGAAGAAAACCCGGAAAGGAGCTTAAAGCCCGCTCAACTAGAAATATCCAATAATTAAATAAAAGATTAGGAAAATAAAGCAACGAAAAATAAAGACTCTAACTAAGCCAAAAAAATAATACTAACTACTCCTCTTCACTTTCGGCCGGTGGAGAAGTTCGCCAGATGCTCCGGCGGCCGCCTCTGTCGTCGTGGGCGATCCCTCGCGATCGTTCTATCCGGTTCCTTGTCGACCTTCTCCGACGTGTCGAAGTCCGGTTCTTCCATCAGATGCTCTGGCCTCGTCTCCTTTAGCCTCGCGGAAGGTTGCACCGTATCAGCGTGCCATAGGGCGCGGACGATAGTCGCACCCTATACTTCGGTCGCGGAGGATAGCGCGGACGATGGCCGTCGTCCGCGCCATCGTCCACCCCATTGCGGCTGTCGTGGACGATCGACGCGGACGATGGTCATCGCCCGCGCCATCGTCCGCCCCATTGTGGAGGTCGCGGACGATCGACGCGGACGATGGCACGCGGTTTTGATTTTCTATTTAAATCTCGTTTCTCATTCAGTTGTGCATACGAACATATCGACTATCTCTTTACATATTCTCTCTCTACATCCAACCAAAATGAATCTCGGTGACGACACCAATAGTTCTAGTTCATCTGAATCCGGTGGTTCGCTTGACGAAGCATTAGATGCAGCTGTTGAAGAGGCCATGGCGGCATGCTATGCGCAAATGCAGCGCGAGAAGGAGGCGGCGGCCGCGGCCGCAGCTGAGCAAGTCCATTGGCCTATTCGACATAGGTCGTATGTCCGACGCGACCACCAGGAAGCTCTCAGCGCGAGAAGGAGGCGGCGGCCGCGGCCGCAGCTGAGCAAGTCCATTGGCCTATTCGACATAGGTCGTATGTCCGACGCGACCACCAGGAAGCTCTCAGACGTCTGGTTGAAGACTATTTTGCACTTCAAAGTGATCTCCAAAACACCTGTTGTACCAATACTTAGTTTCTAATACGGAAGACTTAGACTAATCTGGTTTTTTGGCATTTTAATTATATAAACGGAAATTATCCATAATCCATTGAATTAAAACACATTATTATTATTATTATTATTATTATTATTATTATTATTATTATTATTATTATTATTATTATTCTCATTATAAAAAAATTAGTGTTTACAATATACTACTAAACACTTATTAGCCTCAAAAATAATTTTTAGAACGTATACATACTCCAACAATTCCCAGAACACACGTAAACTTAATCAGGAATAATTAGGAAGCATGAGAACAACCACCTAGAACAAATTAGGAGTAATTCATCCATTATCTTGTCTCAAGAATATTTTCCCAAGTTCTTCTGCCAGCTTTAGTCAAAATTTTGTCACCGTAATTATTTTCCCTGTGGATCGACCTATTATTCTATATAGCATATTTGTTATATGCGAATAGTAGAATTTCTAAGATTCTTATTAACATTATCTTGAAGATTTCACAACAACGACCACAGACTAATCTAAATCTAAATTAGGATTTAGTAGCCATAATTATATATCTGCGGAGCATCTAGTAATAATATTAAAAGTTCAAATTGACTGAATTATTAATTCTCCAAATCATTTTAAGTAATCAATATAACGTTGAAACTTGAAACCTCTGCAGCCCCACCAAAATCGGAAACTAAGATATTAAACCACGAATGGCTTATTATTTAAGTATAGGATGCTTAAACAAATTAATTAAGGTAGGGTAGCATTAGACATCTACATTTCCAAATGCAAATATCAACGCATATATTGTAGGTTGTTGTTTGGACAAAGTATTAATTCTGCATCTACCTTAATCATATGTTCACCGCCCAAATTAACATCAAACTAGCTTAATTTGGCAATTATATTTCTGTCGCTTTTAATATTTAAAACTGCTAATCACCCGCTGGCATGTCGTGAAACCTCCTATTTTGTTTTTTAGTGACTACGCCTTTTAATATTATATATTTCTCTCGACATTATCATAAAATTAATGTACGCAGCTAGAATATCTACAATAATACATGTTGCATAGTTTGATAATTGATTAATTGTATAAAAGAAAAGAGACATACCATACCAACTAGGCATTGATGGTATATGTTCATGTATCATGTTGATGATGCCAGGAAACATATATTTTGATTCGAACCAATGCATAATATTTTGACGACATAAAGAAATCATACACGACAAACTCAATTTTAAATGAATTATTGGTACTCGATTTTAAAATTAATTCATTCATAGTATATCACAACATTCATATCATTCCATGTGTCGTGATATCTGTACAACTACTCTCTAGTGTCAAATCGTCGAACCAACAATGAATTCATTATTAGATAACACGGAGCTTTGTTTTAAAATCATTTTAGTTCACTTTTTCTAGAAGGAACTAAAACAATCAAAAATTGAAACCCATATAAAATGAACTAAAAATAATGAGTTCAATTGCTTAAAATTAGTTCGATATTAATCATATTCCTTGTTCCTTGTATGCAAATTATTATACTCCATAATCTTTGTCTTGTACCAGAGTATCAATTTATGTAATCAAGGAGTATTTATTTCTCACACCAAGTTTCCTATTTTAAATGGAATTCATTTACTAATACTTTTTCTTATATTACGTCAAATGCATTATGCATATCAATTTTTTATATGCATCAACATGAGATTTCAGATTGAAATAGTCTCATATTAATCTAACTAATTAACATCACTGTCAAATAATATCGAGAATATATATCAAATATTTGAAATACAAGACTAATTTATTAAAGTTAATCTGCAATAAAATAAAACTACCAATTTTATCAAATTGAAAGTCCGAAGTATTATAACTATACATAAACAAAAAAACATGGACACGAGTCTTCTTACAATTCGAGTGAGATCCGTCTGGTTTTTAACGAGAAGAAATTTATGAATTATTTGTGTTAGCATAAATTTTTGAAAAAAATGTGCTCAAACAAAATAGTACTAGTGCTACTATAGTGTGATAAATCGAAAAAGGTAGAAGCGTATAATTATAGGAGTATGATAAATCGAAAAAGGTAGAGAAGTAATAATTAGGAAATGTTAGTGAAGCTGGCAGTAATAGCGATAGTGCAAGTGGCCGAACTTTGTTACAAAAATGTGGCACTCTGCAGCCACACACATGCTTGAGACGCAAGGTTATTTCTCTGCACCTGACTCACCGCTTACATCACGTGCATACCCCATTCCCCCCCAACTATATAACACCCCCTCATTTCCCCATTTTCCACATTCACTCCTCTCTCTCTCTCTCTCTCTCTCTCTCATCATCTTATCTCTCTATACTTTCACACTCAGCTCAGCTGTCTGCATTATATTTCTCTCATTTTATCAACAACAATGGGAGGTTGTATATCGTCGGATTTCGATAACTCTACCAATCAGAAGCCGTGCGCCACGGTGATCTCTGTTTCCGGAGAACTGCGCCGGTATCCGCTCCCGGTCACGGTCTCGCAGGTGATCCAGTTCGAGACGTCGTCGCCGGACTCCGTCTTCCTCTGCAACTCCGACCGCCTCTACTTCGACGATTACGTGCCGCGCCTCGACGCTGCGGAGGCGCTGGAGCCGGACCAGATCTACTTCGTGATGCCGGCCTCGAGGCTCCAGAACCGCCTCGCCGCCTCCGACATGGCGGCGCTGGCCGTCAAGGCGAGCGTCGCGTTCAACGATTTCAACCCGCGGCGCAGCCGGAAGTCTCGGATCTCGCCGGTTTTGGTGGCGGAGGAGGATCCGCAGTCGATTCATCAGATTAAAATCAACGGCAATTCGTACGTTCAAGTTAAAAGCGGAAGGAAGTCTTCGTTGGGCGGCGTTCCGAGATCCGGCTCCGTGAGGAAGATGCACATGCGACGAGCGAAATTGGCAGTTCGATCCTTCAGATTGAGGCTCAGCACGATTAACGAAGGCTCCGTGCTCCTTAATTGATTGAGTTTGCATACCATTTGTGGAGGTTGTGGATTCATTCTTCCACTCAGCTGTAAATAATTTTGAGTCCTTTTTTTGAAGCTGTCGATGGAATTGAAAATTCCATTAAGTCGGAATGTAGAGAGTTTTTATTAGGATTTTTTTGTTGAAGAAGAAAACAGAGGTTGAAAATGCATATTGATAATTGGCAGGTTTAGAAACAAAATCAACATGTATTGATACGTTTGTAGAGTCACCGTGTGTCTGTGTATTAAATAATACGCGCGATCATGTTCATAGCGTTATGCCATTATCATATAAACAAATGATCATTGTGCCGATCTCTTTTATATATGGGGTGTTCGGTTGGCAAGGTTAAATCTCATGATTAAATATGTATCATGTTTGGTTCATAAGATTGAACCCTTCAACTTAATCCTAGATAGATAGTCTCATGATAATTAGTCATAGTCTCCCCTCCAACTAAAATAATCCCACGACTTAATCTCAGATAGATAGTCTCATGATATTAGTCATTGCAACCGAACGCCACCAAAGTAGATGTTTCTTTCCTCTGTATTTTCTGTTCTACATAACTGATTTTACATGCGATTTAACACGCTCCGGATATTGAAATTGGGGTAACTAAAATCATCAATAGCTTTCAGTAAAAAGAGGATTAGTTTTTTCGACGTAAAATTCAAATATTTCACATTGCAACTGAGATTGCATAATATAAATAGCTTAATGTAAGGCAACAAACCTAAAATTGGGCGTCGAGTATGCTTCAAAACTTCCCTATTTTAACGCACGCGAATATATTGTGTGACATTTCCTAAATAATTATAAGCTAGCTCATTTTAACGCCAATATATATTACTATTTCCTAAATTTTTTTTAAAATACTACTCCAGTCTCCATATCAAGAATATTAGTACTAGTGCCCGCACGGGCTTAACTCAGTTGGTTCCTGGGTGGTAGATTGTCCCTAAGAATATTAGTACTAGTTTCGTAGGGAGAGAACGGTCAAGACAGGTCCGCACCGCAGGCTACTCTTTCAATTTGACATGTTGACTTGTGTGAAACTAAAAATTAATTATTTTCATTTAATTTTGTGAAACAATTTATTAGTAATAAAATTTCCCAGCCGGTTTTAATAAAATATACTCCTCTTACATAACTTGATTGCAAAATAATGTTGTACTTTTATCGTTAGTCTTGTAAATTTGCAATCAGTCTTATTATAGTAGTATACTCTAGTATAAAACTAAGAGTTGGAATATGCAAATTTTCCACTTGTGAATGAAGGGTGGGTCGTAATTGTAAAACACACCCTTGTCAATTACGTGGGGGCTGACGTTGTTATCCAAGTAAGTCAAATTGACCATGTAGTCTCCATTTTAATTTTAATTTGGTCATATATCTGGAAGAGTAGCATTATTAAAATTTTATACATGCTACGATTTTTCAATACGTGTGTACTAGTAAAGCATTTGAATATCGATTTCCACATATAATTGGCCGCATTATTATAATAAGTATACTTATATAAACAAATACTACTACTACTACTACGCTATTAGTGGGAGACAAAAGTAGAAAATTAAAGTTTAAAAACTTGTAGAGAATATATTGGGTAATCGTAATACCAACTAATCAATCATTTTGCAAGAGAGGGCACCCGTTTATATTTTAATTGTAAGGACTAATGGTATCAAACCAAGTTGGCTACTCATTTGATGTTGTAGTCTATAATATTTCAAGGGAGTATCTATACATATATAAAAGTTGAGTTTTGGGGGCATTTTGGGAATTTAAAATTTTGGTTTGGGATAATAATGTGCCATTATAAATATTTAAATGAAATTATAATGTGTACGGTTTTTATTGTTGTTATTTAGCTTTAATAACATTATCATTAGATTAGCCGACAGTTTTTAAAAAAAAACGCCATATTGATATTTAGCCATATCATTTAATTAGGAATATTTGAATTGTCGTTACTTTTTATAAATGATAAATATGGCTACTATTTGCAAATAAGTACTATAAATATAATTATCATCACTTTAAATCTTACATTAAATATTTGTTCATATAGCAGGCTACTTATATTCCCGATATTGAAATTTTATTCAAAGATATAAATAAATTACTTTTACGTTTAGATAAGTTAAAAAAATATCTTAATTATATATTATAAAGTAATTAATAGCCAAAATTTGAAAATGGAAACTTTCACGGATAAGGGCAGCCAAGGGTCCTTTATCCCACCACTCCATTTTCATACTACTTTTATTAGTCAATTATTTGAAAATTAAATAGCTGCGCATTGATCACCTTTTGTTATTGCTAATTGCATTGATCAACGTTACCTTTGCCAATTAATTTCTTCATACGTTCCCAGGCTTTTCTACTTCCAACACAATCGAACCATTAATTTCTTTTATGGCTAGCAATTTTTTTCTCCATAAATTTTCTCACTTATTGAATCATCACACATCATAAAACAATTTCCCTCTCATGACTACAAATGTAAAAAAAAATAGCTTTCTCCACCTCCAGAACCTCTATGAGATTCTGACTAAATGAAAATTAACACTCTTTTTCCTCCATTAGGTATTAGGAATTCTCCAACGTATCATCATACTGGGGTTTTGAATCATTATGCTAAGAGTCTCTTATATTATCTTGCAGGTATTAGGATCTATTACATTGACGATGTTTGGTGACTTTACAACTAAGGCTACAATTGTTCAAGCCGGGCATGCAGCAATATTGATAATCTATACATAATGATGAAGGTTAGCTCTAACTCTAATGCATAGTATTATGTAATTTTGATGTAGCTTTCCATTGCTTATTATCTACTATGTTGGTTGAGTTATCCTATGCAGTTCTCATGTTAAAACATGGTTTGGTTTGTAACTTTATATAATGGAAGGGAATGACTTGGTTGTGAATAATGAAATAACTCTACTCATATCCCTCACTAAAATCTTTTGAGCTTACCACACTAGATTGGTCGGAATCTAACAGTCTCTTTATAAACTTGGACATGATCCTATTTTCTTTGTGTTAATCTATTAATAATATTTATATTGCACCCTTAATTTGTTTTTTGTTTTTTTTATCTATTTGTGATTGGAGACTTGTTTTTTCTCTCTTATTTATATTGCCCTTAATTTGTTTTCTATACATATATAAAGGGGGAGTTTTGGGGTATTTATGGAATTATCATTTAAGCTTAAATATATAATTTAAATACTACAATCTAGACATTTAAGAATAAAAACTTTCTCACATTTTTTATTTATTTGTGTAGTAATTAGAGAAATGCAAAAGGTTCCCATGATCTCCTTCCACAACTCACGCCATTATTTATGTAGTAACTAGAGAAATGAAAAGGTTTTTATGCATTTGTGTAATAATTAGAAAAATGAAAAGGTTTTATTTATATAAAACAAGTTACGTACATGATACACTCTAAGAAAAATCAATCTATTTAGTAGTATTGTTGGAAAATGATGGTTTCAATTAATTTAATATTATGTGGTGTTTAATTTTCTTTTATGTATTTTCTTGAATATTGTTGTGTTCGATTTATGGTTGGAAATGTTTCGATACTATGATCCATTACTAACATTACATTATAATCATGCATATGTTTCCATACTAAATTATCTAATCTAACAAAGCGTGCGAAAAAATCAAGCGGTCAAATTTAAAAACAATGTGCTTTGTCTCTTCACTTCCACTTGAATAATTTGAAAGGTCACAAGATATAAAGGATATTTATTATTAATTTAATTTACAATAAATAATACTATACCATTGAGTTACTATCAAATCTTCTATAAATACCAATTCTATTAATAAAAAAAATACTATTTCAGTAAAGATGTTTCTGTCCGTCAAATCATGTGGAGTATTATCTTTCTCTCCCAGCTATTTAATCTAATTTGTGTTTTTAATTATGTTATTTTACTTTTGATGTTTATCTTATTTTAGTTTCTTATCTTTCCTTTTTATTACTGTATTTTATTCTATTCATTATATTATTGCAACAATTAAAAAATATATGTGGGCAACTATTTTGTAAAATCTTCACTTATTTTTGCAGGTATACTTTTGCCTTGAGAAAGCTTCAAAAGTAACAATTCTGCACCAAGATATGAATCCACAACCTGTTGGTTTGAAAAAATAGATATTATCATATGGGAAGACATAGTTTAGTTGGAGATTTGCGGCTATTCAGTTTTACCTTACTTAACTCGTAGAATTATCGCATCACCGATTACTCAATACGTATGAAATTATAAACAATTCAAGATATTGACAGACTGGTTTACCTCTCTTGCTTTCATTCTTGCTTTCAAGAACTACATTACTGCTTTCATACTTGCTTTCAAGAGCAACATTATTAAGTTACAATTTTTCTTATATGCAATTTTTCTTAGGCATATTAGAATTTCATTGGCTAGTGAAAAAAACTTGAATTTCATAAAACAATTAAATTGAAGCATGGAATTTGAAAACCTGCTAATAATGATGCATTGCTTTCCACGTCTATTGCTTGCGCAACATGAAGCATGGAGTTTGCGAGAAAATTAATAATATAATACAAATTTATTTAATTCAATCAGTTAATTTTCTTTCTCATTTTTAGCGTCTTTTCATATTTCATTACTTTGATTAATAATAAAATATAAAATACAATCCAGTAAAATTTAACCGTAGTTAATAACGTATTGATATAAAATTTAAAATTGCCAATTTGTGGGGTTTTAATATTGAGGAAATTAAAAAGTTTTATTTAATTCTAATCATTAGTGGACAAAATGAAAAGTTTTGGTTTTTACTGAATTTTGATTGAGGTTTCAACATCCCCATGATATTATATTTACGGAGATTTAATATTGCCATTGATTGGTATTTATAAGTATGAGGAATAACGACCTTTTGTTGTATGAGTATGCGGATTAACCGAAAGGTTGTAAAGTAAATTCTGAGATTATTGCTTCAATGGCCTTCCATTTCATTTTCCAAAATTTATTATACATTTATTCGTTACTCATTTCATACAAATACAATGGCGGAAATTATTGTCATTCATTTTCCAAAATTTGATAACATTTACGTAACGCTTAGTTTTTAATTTTTGAGAAATTAAAAGGTTTTAAAATTTTTAATAATAGGTGAAGAAAGTGAAAAAGTTTTGAGGAGTTATCTTCTATTTTTTGGACTATAAATATATGACATTTGGTAATTTATCCACTTACATATTTTTTTTCATCACGTTTTTCACTCCCTCCATATTTTCCATTACTCTTCTTGTTTAACATGAAGTTATGATATTCTTTTTTATTTTTTTCTATTATTAAAGTTTGTTTTAAAGTGATTAACAAAGTAAAATTGAATTGGGACGGAGGGAGGATTTTATTTATATTTGGCTCATTTGTTGGTCATGATGAGTATATTTTAACGTTAAGGGTTTAGGATTTAGGTTTCAAGGTTTGAGTTTTTAGCGCATTAGGGTCACTATATTGCAATATAATGAAGCTCGACTATGATAAAGTATAGTGCTAATTTAAATGGATACAGAATACAAAAAAGATTACACACAATTTTGTGACAATATTATTCTGCGTCGGCGCTTTTATACTTCAAAATACAATTTTAAAACCGTTTTGAGGTTTGAAAAGCTATCGTCCAATTTTAAAACTTGCAATACTACCAATTTGTTTTCGGAATCAAAACTTGATCTTGTGTTAATCAATTAACAATTTAAAATCGTATGATAAAAAATATTTTGTCGTGCATCGCACGTGGGTTGAAACTAGTGTGGTTAAAACTTAAAACAACCATGAATCAGATTTCATTCATCTTTACCAACACAAATTCTAGGTAATATGTGTATAAGTTTATGTAGGTAATTCAAAGGGAGATGTCCAAGAAGTGACTAGCATTAGGAATTACTATAAATTAAGGGCAATTATTGTTTATCGTAGTTGAGCTAAAATTTTAAATATAATAATTTAAATTAGTTATTACGTACTCAAATTGTCACTTATATAATTTCAAATGACTAGGTACGTAATATATTAAATGATTTTTTTTTTCAAAAATACCAAACTTTGATTTTTATTTTAAGGTAAGTTCTATCACCAATCTAAATCTAAAAAATGTATACAAACAATTAACGAGTGTAAATGCTAGACTCAGGAGAAACAAGAGAAAAATAATAACAATGGATTAATTAATTATAAATATATAAGAGTATGAAATTCAAGACACGATCGAGTCTTATACATGGATACATATTTATCTTTTTCCAAATTCTAGTCAATGATGGAGAAAATAGTGTCTTTGTACATGAATGAAGGTTATTCTTGTCAAAAATAGAAGAAAAATGGACTAACCTACCTTGAATAAAATTAGACCAAAGGTTGGCAGATTCATCAGTAATCCAATTCCAATTTCCAAACTCAACTAACTAAAACTGTGGGAATTAAAATTATACTTAAATTGGTATAATAGTAATAGATGATGATGAAAAGTGTTTTTTAGTTAGTTAGTTTAACCAACCATGTAAAAAGAAGTTGTTTTAGTTTCGATTCAGAAATTTTTTTTTGTGTGCGCGCGTAGGTTAAATAGTTACTAGTATGAATTTATACTATATAATTGTAGGTCTCAGTCAATGTTTTGTAGTCCGTTTCTATAGCAACTGTTGAACTGTAATCAAATTATTTCAACTGAACTAAATGAGTCTTATTTAAAGAGATTTTTTCTGTTGACTATCTTTATTTTTGCTTTTATTTTTTCCACCGGAGAACTAGGGACTGAAATCTGGCCTCTGAATTTTTATGGAGTAAAAAATAGGGATATTTGTCCTTAAAATCATGAATTTTTACTAAATTTTGATATTTTCCATAAACTTTATAATTGGTTTAAAATATCATAAATTTTATATTCTATTTGTTACTCCATTTCCCAACCTAACCCATATAAAATATCTTCGACAAAACACTTATTCTACGTGGGCAGCCGTGAAATATTTATGATATGTCAGACCACTTTTTAAGTTCGTGACAAATAGGATAAAAAGCTATATAGAAAAGCATGTTGATTTAGTACTGTCAAATAGGATAAAAAAATGCATGTAAGTTAGTATGATATGGTGATTGGACAAAATTTAAAGTTTATTATATTTTAGACCAATTTTTAAGTTCGCAAGTACTAAAATTTGGCCAAACTTTATGATTTTAGAGACCAAATCCAAAAAAAAATATGAAATTTAAACTTGTATACTAAAAGATTATGCTTATCAAGAAAATTCGCCATTGTAGCTAATGACAAGGAAAAAAGGGGTGGATTTGCTGTGATCAATTACAATCGGTTTTGCATGTGTAGTTGATTTACATCCAAACGATCTATGACAATGGTTCGTTTAACAATGCTCGACGGTTTTGCATGCGTAGTTGAATTGAATCCAGCTGGTCTGTGACAGTGGTTCGTTTAACAATGCTCGTGAATAGAATGTTGAAAACGTGAGCAATAAGTGATCAAAGGTGTAGCACCCCGTAAAATTGTGACTTTTATTATTATTATTTTTATTTGATGGCTTATTTTATTTTTAATTAATGTGGATGTTGAATGAGAATTTTTTTGTGGAAATTTAATTTTTATGTGATTGAGTTAATTATGTGAAATTAATTGTTTTGAGTTATGTGAGTTAATGTGATTAAGCTTCCAATGAGTGAATTAACTTAAATGAGATAATGCATAATCATTCTGGCCATTTTATATGAAATTTTCGGCCCTCCTATTTATTGGAAATAATACTTTCTTTCTTGGATTTAATTAATTGCTTTGAGATATTTATCCAAATTAAATCCAAACCCAGTTATCCCTAATTTATTCTACATGATTTTCGTCCCCTATTGCTTTCAATTACCTTGTGGAATTAATTTATTTGTTACCTATTTTGTGGGAGTCTTTTTCTACAAAGAAATTACCAAATTTAAATCTTATTCCTATTTAATTTGATGATTTAAATATATTTTCCTTGTTTACATCCCACTATCACACGCCTATTTTCTTTAATTGTGGAATTTATTCATTAACCTCTATATTTTATTCTTCCACAATTTTAATTGCCTTATTTAATTGTGGGATTTATCCTAGACTATAAATTAAAAGAACCATAACCCTAGCCCTCATATTTTTCGCCTCCCTCTCTTCTCTCCTCCCACACGTTTTTTTCCTCTCTTCCTCTCCTTCTCCACCAATCCTTCACCAATTCCTTATTCTTGCATCATTGTGGAGTTGGAAATTCAAGATTCATCGAAGAATCGTATCATTCGTCACTCCTACCGATTGTTTTTCAAGAGAAAGGTATACTCTGATTCATCTTTCTCCTTCTTACCATTGAATCCATGTTTCTTGATCACCTCATGCATATAGTGAGTGTAGAAATCGTAGATCTAAAAATTAATCGGTTGGGAAGGATGTTTGCATGAGAAAGTATGTGTATGTGCGTGTGTTAGTTTGTGGATGATTCATTGGTGAATGTTATATGTAAATAGGAGAACATGGTTGTGATGTCGTTTTTGAAGCGGGAATATGTGTTGAAAGCATGAATATGTATGTGTGGATGAATGATAGACAAACCCTAGTTTGTAAATGTTGAGCATGAAAACTGTGTCGGACATTAGGTTCCGACGAGTGTTTGGCCAACCAAACGATCTTATTTTAGCACGAATTTTTAACTGAGTGACATTTTAAGTGTCTTCTGTGTTGTCTCAAACTTTCAGCCTCTTTTGACGAAAGATGAATTTATAACGAATTTTTCAATTGAACTGCGCAGTCTTGTCAGAATTTGTATTCTCGTCCAGTGAGTTTCGTTTTTGTTTTTGACCGACCTAAAGATGTGATTTTGGTGTGGATTTTTAACTGGATGAACCTTGATGTGTCTACTGTGTGGTGACCAAATTTTAGCTTCAAATGATATCGGATGGATTTTTAATGATTTTTACAAAACGACTGCGCTGTTCTGCCAGATTCATGTCTTGATTGAAATAGTCTTGTTGACAAGTTTTGAATGAAATACATGATACATGTGTGAGTAAGAACTTATCCTATGATGTGATTATGCGTTGCACGTTGATGTATGCCAAAGGGTTCGTATCGTTTATGATGGTGAACGGTGGGATGGGCAATATGAGAAAACGATGAAAGGAACGATAGGGCATGCATGAGTAATGTGTTGATAGAAAACTAATTGTGTTGTATTATGTGGTTATGATGTTGATAAGGGTTGTTGTGCGTACGTGGGTACGAAGAGCAAGGATTTCAATAAAGTTGTGAACCGTGTTTGTAAGCAATCGAGGTGTGCATTCTTTTACTAAACTCATTTTACGTTTCAAATTATGATATTGGAGATATAAGGGTGGTTTAAAGTGTTATGTCATGCCATGATTGTTTTGATGTTGAGATTGTTGTCTGATGCCTAGTTCGTTTGAGCTTGCTCCGTTAGGCTATATGGCTATGTGTGATGTTGAGATTGTTGTCTGGTGCCTAGTTCGTTTGAGTTTGCTCCGTTAGGCTATAGGGCTAAGTGTCAAACGAATTCGGGTCTGAGTAGGGCCGCAAACCCTATCAGGCTGTGTACACAGGTGGGATCGGGAGCCGTCCTTGCTAGTCGGCCGGTCTCGTGGGCGAATAGTGTGGCCACACTTTCGTCGCACTATGGTAAGAGGATGAGATTGATTGATTGTGGAGAAAGTGAGGAGATTGTTTTGACTGGCCAATCTATGAAAATGTTTTGTGATACTCGATGATATTCTTTTCTAAAATGTTAAAACTCGAGTTCACTATGGTATGGATGACATAACTTTTATCAAATATTTTGGCGTGTGTGTCCACTGAGTATGTCAAGTACTCAGCCCTGCATATGTTTTCTTTATGTGCAGGTTGAGCGGTGATGTTGCGGCGGATGTTGAGTCGAGCCTTAAGAAATTCCGGATGCGTCGTGTCTTCATACATAAGCGTCTCCCTATGACTCTCTAGACACCTTTATTCCGCTGCCTTGTTTCGAATCGTTCTTGATAAAGTCTTTCGTTTTACTCTACACTACTTTATGACATTAATTACCTTGAGATATTAACCCGCTGCTTAATTGTTTAATCGATTAGAACTTTTCTTTTGAAGCTTTGTTTAAGATGTTGTCTTTCATTGTTTTCCCCTTCTTCTTCCCCGCTCCTTAGTCCCTTCCCTAGTCACGATTTCCCCTTCTTTGCTATCCTTAGTAAGGGCGGTCGTGACAAAAGGCTTTTTGCTTTTCATTTCCAAGATTTATGATCTTTCACCAACATGTAATCTCCAACTCCATTAAGAGATATCTTGATTGTAAAGGCTTTTCAAGTGCTTTATTCTTTCCTATTTATAGGTGGAGTTTGGGATTGAGAAGAATACACCAACAATTTGTGCATATCATCGACCAAGAGCATCCACAGTGGGACGGATGTCCCAGCGGACATCCCGACGGACTTCCCAAAAACACCTCATGCCACGTCATAAGGATATTCCACTGTACTACCAATGCACAATTGCGGACATCCCTAAGGACATCCTGACGGACATCCCACAATAATAAAAATTTATAAATGAAAAATCGGGACGTCAGCCGAGAACACGCAATGGCGGACGTCCCGACGGACGTCGTTGGAATGCCATGGAACTCCGGTGTCTGCAGCGGACGTCCGTATCCGTCACGTCTGCGTGGGACATCCTCCGTTGTGGATGCTCTTAGGGTTGGCTAATGGTAGAGAAACTATACATTTTTTTTGGACCTATATATACATCTTTAGTTGATTCACCATCGTGTGTTGGATCCTTAACTAATGCTCAAGTATATCGTTATTCTCTTCCAATTTAAGAGTAATTATTATACATTGATCTGTGTTCCTTATAATTTAATACGAAACATGAAATTTATACTATGCTTTTGAGGGGGCGTGAACCCATTTTATCGGTGTAGACAATGCATGTTTCATGTAGGGAATAATGAATAAATATCTCGTTCCACCTAAATAATTCGTTTCCCATCCATCAATACAACCACAAGATTTTAATGTATCCTGAAAACAATTTTCAGAATATAAACATAAGAAAAAAATATTAGGAGTAAAATTTGTTAAAAGATTCGAGTCCCTATAGTATACTCCATATTGGATGCATTGATAACCAGAAACATGTGGACCCCGCTGGTTATTTCCATATCCCTTCTTCCCATGGAGATTTCACACGCACCACAACCTAATTATTATGTGTGCGTGCGTGCGCGCGCGCCTGCCTATATAATATATATGGAGTATAATAGTACTTGGAAAAGTTATCTGTTTATTCTTTAATATTTCCAGTTAATTTTATTATGGTACCATAAATAATGTCAAAAAAAAAAAAGAGAAGAAATTTAGTATCTTCTCCACAGGTAAATTTTCCATATACTCAATTGAATAAAAGAAACTTACACATGAAATGAATTTTACTAACTTCTTGCCCAACATAGATTTATTTCAGCTAGAGCATCCGCAGCGGCGGGCGTCGGACCGGCGTGCCGGACGTCCACGCGGGACATCCGCCATTAGGCGAGCTACCGGCGGACGCGGACGTCGCTTGCGGACACCGGAGTTCTACGGATTTCCGACGACGTCCGCCATTGCGGGTTTCCGACGGACGTCCTGATTTTTAAAATTTTTTAAACTATATATACGACTCGTTGAACTTCATTTCATTCGCACCATTGAGGTTATTTTGTTTTAAATAAAGTGGTTGCATTTTCTCCGTATTCGTGTCGAAATTTTAATTCCGTAAATTGTTTAATTTGGTGAATTTGTGAATTTTATTATTGTAGATGTCCGTCGGGATGTTCTTGGGGATGTCCGTCATTATGCAGTGGGATGTCCTTATGACGTTGAAGTGCCGTGAGATGTCATTATGACGTGGTAGGAGGTGTTTTTGGGAAGTCCGCCGGGACATCCGTCCCACTGTGGATACTCTTAGTTTTTCTAGCTTGCTAATCACGTGAATTTCTAGCATGTCAAGAACTAGATCGATGGAATGCACTGAAAATAAGGAACGAACTCTCATGTACTATTTCGGATATATTATGTGAAAAAATGAATTATACAAAACATATGAATTTCTAACATACAAGTCAATAATATAAATAATAAATTGAAATGACTTGGTTGGTTCGAATATGATAATTTTGACTTCTAAACTCATGTCATTGTTTTATACTACATCCATATAATAAAATACTCCCAATATACAGTACACACTATTTTTGATTGTCCATACAACTTTTTAAAATTTTAGCATATTTATTTATAAAAAAAATTAAATATAACATGTCATATGTATCCTACCCACCCTAACAAAACAATATGTTGGTGTACACTGTAGAGCATTTGGTATAAAATGTGTAATAAAGTTTAACGCATTTGATGCCAATATAAAAAAAATAAGGATATTGAAACCTCCGGGCAGCAATAAAATTTCATGATATTAGGCGTCGATATTTCAAAAAATAAATAAAATAGTTAGTACAGAAATAAAGAAAGAAGAGGGTGAAGAAGATGATGAGGTTCCACGATGAAACCTCCGGGCAGCATAATTACCAATTTTACCGTTGTCCCATTTGTTTAATGACGTCTCTCCTCTCTCTACCCACTGAATCTGAGTCCATTTATCATGTCTGCTGTTGTGGGTCACCTTCATTTACTCGTATTTTGTTTGCTCCTCCCAGTCCCCCAGATACAGACTATTTTCGCCACGCCATCTTTGGGAGGAGAATTCCATGCCCTGTCCCACCTTGTGATTCTGCTCTACTGTCGGTGCTTCCTTATTCATTTATTGGGATTCTCCTTGCAAATCCAAATGGACTGCTTCTCCTCCTCCACCTAGGGATCATATGCTCAACATGTCGCCCCACGCCTCCCCACCATCTCAATCCCGTCAGTCTACATTTTCCCTTCCTCTTTTTTAATCTTCTTATCTAATATACATTGTTACATTGCATCGTGTAGCTGTCTGTATCTATCTAATGCTTTGAATTGTGGGAGAATGCCAATTTGTGGTAATCAATGCGATTTCATTGATTGAGAATTCCCGGGGTGTATGATGTTTTGTTCATTCAGTAAAGCCCTACTCTTACATGTATTGCTTCAAATTGCAATCCCACTTAGCATTTTAGTTTCTGCAACTCTTCCCATGTTTTAATGCATTTATCTTACTGAATCCTACTATTTCTCATGATCATTTTATTTAAGTTAGTTATACTGCTGTTTTCACTACAATTTCGGAAGCAATGTCACTTAAGGAAATGTCAATAATTTGATTAACAACAATATGGAGAAGTTGCTCATTTGTAACTCTGTTATGGGAGGTATCTATCTAGCTACTATGAACTAGTACTAAATCCTATTGATCAGGGAATTACTGCTTCTTGTGTAACCCGTTCCTGTTTATCGTCTCAGTATTTTTTTACTTCGATGAACTCATTTAGTTATTTGGCCCTGTTTGCTGCAGTCTTCATCAGATTTGGTGAAAGAAATCAATACACTCGAGGTTAAAATAATACATTTGGAACGGTATCTTCTTTCTATGTATCGTACTTCTTTCCAGAAAACTATCCCGAGTAATCTGGGACACCGTGGAAGCCACATACAACAAATGACTGGAATACAACCATTGCTAACATCTGACCTATCATCCCGGAGAACAATGTCAGAAGTGTCCAAAGGCTATTGTGAACATCAACGATGTTCGTCCCCAACAAGTGCTTTAACTGGCCCAAATGATACGGTTCCATTCACTACTCCAAAGTCATCATTTGCAAGGGTGATGTACTTATTACCTTGTTTCACATTGAATACAATTGGCTTTCTTTCTATGCACTCACATATATTTGCTTTCACATAGTAATTCATCTAATATTTTGATATCGATTACTAGGAATGGAAATGATGGTGATTGGATCCAAGTGATTGCTGATTTCTAGGCCTATTGCATTATCTTTGATTTAGTTTTAAATTAAGAAAGTTAGGATTTCATGGGATTTGAATAAATTAGGGATTGATTGAATAATTGAATTAATTAGAGCAAATTTGGTGGGATTATTGTCTACTGCACTCCTATATATTTCGTAGGGGAGCTTGAAGAATGTATCCAGAGAGATCAAAAGCTATTAGGCGGTGAAAACCGAGGCCTCGGTGAGAGGATTATTATCTATTTTATTTCCAAGTTCTGTTGGTTCTTGTTTACAAAAGCTTGAGATTCATTTCTGTTCTTTATCTTTGAGTTGTTTATCCATTGGTTCTTACTGCCTTATCACTCCATAACATATTTTGGCTGAATATGTTTGGTGCATTGCAGGAAAGGAAGAGTGCTTATTATAGACGGCGTAGCCTTGTAGACCATCTTGGAATATTTTGTGTTGGTGATGCCTGCATTTTCCCGGATAAGCTATCTGAAGACATTTTAAGATGTATATCTGACATTTACTGCAAAGTGGGCAACTCTGCACGAAGCCATAAAGGCTATTCAGTTATCATCGAATTCATCATTCTGCTCCTCGGGCACATTTTCTCCCAGAAACTTATCTGGCAGTTGGAGTCCTCAATGTCATGATGAAGTTTCGGAGAATTATAATATCGAAGGTCTGAAACAAGATAATGACCCTTATGCTGCGATGGTAGAAGTCCTGAAGATCTGCTTAGATGACGAGAGTTACAGTTATGCTGCTATAATGCTTCAGAAATTTAGGTTTGTATTTACAAATGTGCCATATCTCAACTCTATTTATGGAAAACCAGTATGATTAAATGATATGTGTTCCTTAAATATAGAAAGAGCTAAGTGTAATTATGCTTTTGCAGTGTGAACATTTGCTTTCTTTTATGTAGGTCTCTAGTCAAAAGTCTTGAGAATCTTGACATGAAGAAGATGAGGCATGAACAGAAGCTTGCCTTTTGGATTAATATTCACAATGCATTGATGATGCACGTATGTCTTTCACGCTTCTCCAACTTTGTATTCTGATCAAGACCATACCACTTAATATATGTGTGAAGTTATGCTTGTATTTATGTTTGAGCGGCCAGAACCAGATCTGTTACTAATCATCACATATAACCAGATAACGTTACTCCACTACTTAAGTGGCTCTTTTGTACAAATCAAACTATAAAGAAACATTAAATGCATCATATTTCAAACTGGATTCACAGGACGACTTCATGTATTTTCAACTTCCTTTGCAGGCTCATTTAGCATATGAAAATCAAAACTATACAAAAAGCACTTTCATCACAAAGGTAATGGCTGATGAGGGAGTTTTAAATCGCTCAGTCTTTCGTTAGATTTATCATCTGCGTATCTGATATTTCCACGTGAAACTCTTTGTTTCAAGCAGCATATAATGTCGGTGGGATCTGCGTTACCGCTTATGACATACAAAGCTCCATTTTGGGGATAAAATCTCACTATTCTGCCCCGGTAAATGTCTATTATAAATCAATATTTCTTGAGCTTGTGCATATTGTAATACACCAACGAGTACTTAGACATGAATGCTGTTTAGTGTTCACTGTGTTTTATATTCATAAGAGAAATATTCTATGGTTTGCTGGACTCTAAGTAAACATCAAAACAATTGACAGTGAATGCCACACAGATTTTCATGCTCTGTTAAGAGATTCTCTTCTTGTTTGCTAACTACTATATGACTCGAAACTGATTCTTCTCTTCTCCATAGTTTTCTTGATTTAGCAACTTACTCACTTAACATGACATGCACCAACGCAGTGGCTTCAGACACTTCTTCTCTCTCCAAGGAGGAAATTCAAAACCGGGGTCTTAAGACATGCTTATGCTATTGACTATCCCGAACCGCTTGTTCATTTCGCACTTAGCTCAGGAGCATGCTCTGACCCTGCGGTAATGTATTTGTTAGATGTTTATCTGGCTAGCTTGATCGAAATCTTCTCCCGTTTTTGCAAACGACTGAAATTAGTGTATTCTTTCTTCCTGCTTATTCTCAAAACTTTTTAATGGTTTGGATTGCAGATTCGCATTTACTATGCAAAGAGTATATCTGAAGATCTGAATATTGCCAAAGAAGAATTCATACAAGCTACAGCTTACGTTCATAAGCAGAAAAGGCTGCACCTGCCAAAAATCTTGCAGTATTATGCAAAGGATATGTCACTTAGCACGGCTGCACTTCTGAAAGTTGTAGGAGACTGCCTACCTGAATATCAACAGAAATCGATCGACAGATTCCTGAAGGGTCGACCTGAAAAGTGTTTGTGTTGGCTAGAGGAAAGTTCGTCTTTTCGGTATTTGATCCATAAAGAAATAGCTGCAACGGCATGGTGATGATTTTAATCAGTTTTTAAAGGTAATTATGATGCGTTTTGCAGTTTTGAAGGTTTTTTGTACAGAAAGATTGTCTAAGAGTGACGCAGATTTTATTGGCGTATTGATAGAAAAAATAAATATGTTTTGCTTATGAGGTTTGAGAGTACTGTTATGATTTTGAAAGGTATTTAGTTGAATAAAATACCCCTTTTTTCTTTCAGTTACTGTGTGTATTAGTTTCATCAATGTTATGCACCCTAAGTTTAATTCATTTTTGGCATTGAATATACTTTAGACTTTTAAGCACATTTGTAAAAAACTTGTAAGATTAATTTTCAATGTCACACTCAATACACTATCTATAAGGATAGAGTAAAAAAGAAAGCGAGCAGTTTGTAGTTGAAGAAGTGGAGCATGTTGATTGGAATTTCACATATGTATGTATGTATCCCTATTCCCTAGGCTAATGCAACAACTCGGTTATAGATTATTAAACGGGAGAGAGAGTTGATTGTATATTAGATGGGATAGCAATGATTTCGATCCGTCTCCATGAGGCCCAATGTTCTCATTGGTGAGTCACGAACACAACTCCGAGATTGACTCAGATACTAGCAGTGGCGGATCCAGAAATTTCGTATTAGGGGTGCGATAAATAATTATATTGACGTGAAAATGTGAAATCCAATTCATGTTTTCTTTGTTATCCTCAATTTTTCCTATTAAGTCATTTCATTATACATAAAAAAAATTAGTGTTATTACTTGAAAAAATTTCAATGTTGAATTGGGATTCTTAGATATTTATATAATAAAGAATTTATTTTAGTTTATAGAAAGTTCAAAATATTTAAAATAAAAATATAACACGTCATATTTTCTACATAATCTAAAACATGAGCATAATAGAAATCATAAATACTAAAGAAAATATTCTCTTTATTATGTTTGAAATAAGGAGAAAACAAAATAATTAATGATTATATTTAATCAAACATGATTAGAAAGTAAGTATACATAGATGATAGACGCATATGCACATGAGAGAAAGAGAAATAGCCAAAAATGCACACCTGAGGAATGATGATGCTTTTACCACTTCCATATTTCATAACCTTTAATGGTTTGAGTCCATAACTTACTCACAACTTTGCACTCAATGCCACACATTATTTGTGGCCGTGTTGTTGGACTTGGTATAGGGATCTTAAGAGCATCTACATTGCTAACCTGATAACAACAGTCACATTTTAACAACACTTCCATTTTCAATTGTCATGTTAACCTGTTCCATTTGAGCCATGATTCAGAATTTCAATTTCATCATTATTTTTATTATTTTCAACTTCATTATTATATAATTATTAATTGATATATTTATAAAACAAATAAATGAATCAAAATTAGAAAATTACTTGATTAAATATCGAAAAAAATCAATTAATTAAATACCAAAAAATGCATATTATAAACTCATAATATTACTTAATGAAACATACTTCTGTTGTTGTGTGCCTAATTTTTTCGATTAGATCTTGTTGGAATTGTTCGTAAGTTCGTTCCTCGTGTATGAAAGCCTCATATCAAAATTGAGGTGGTGGGCCCTATGTTGGACTGTAGCTGGAAATTCCTGAACTAGATCTTTCTTTCTCCTCGCAAGATAAACGTTTTTGCTCCTTGTTCTCGATTATCATATCATTCATTATATACAAGCATACATCACGTCAGCGGAGCATGATTGGCCTAACATCTTGAAGCATATTGAAAACCCTCTCAACGTGTAACCTCTCACCTTTGAGAGAATAATACTCCCTCCGTCCACGAAAAATAGAGCACATTTGCCATTTTTGATTGTCTACAAAAGTAGAGCACATTTAAAAAAGGAAAGTTTTCAACAACTTCTCTCTTACTTTTTCCCTTTTCACTTATTAGGTCTGTTAAATTGGGTACCCGCGGATACCCGATCCAAAATTTTCGGATACCCGATCCCGAAATTCACAAATCCAATACCTGATACCCGACCCGAATTTGATTCACGTACCCGGATACCCGACTCGGGTATCCAGTCCCGAAAAATTGGGTATCCAGTCCCGATTGTAATTTTGAATTTTTTTTTGAAAATTAACTACAAAGTTTTACAATTTATTTAATACTCCACCGTCCCATAAAAATATGGGCAATGAGTATGACACGGGAAATTAAGACAAAATTAGTAATGTAAGAGAGAAGGGTAGAATGGTATGGTAAAGTAAGAAAGAGGAGGAGAATAGTTGTTAAAGTATAGTTAGTGGATAATGTGACCTACATTATTTAATTGATATAACTTTTTCTAAAAATGGAATGCACATATTTTTGTGGGACGGACGAAAATTGCAAAATGCACATATTTTTATGGACGGAGGGAGTATTATTTAATTTGAATTTAATACAAAGTTGAAAGTAGTATTAAAGAGAAAATAACTACAAACTTTTAGATATACAAAACTCTTGTAGCAGTCGAATTAAGAGAAAAATAATTACAAATTTGAGAAATACAAAATTCATAAATTATAGTAACAAATGAACATCTTTCATCCATCCACAATAAGAAAATAAATTACATTAAAAAATTAATCTACATATTAACATCTCTCGCCCATCCACGTGTAATTAGAAATTACAATTATATTTTTCATCTTTCATCCATCCACAATAAGAAATTAAATTATATTAAAATTACATCTTTCATCCATCCACAATTAGGGTTGGAACGGTACGGTATACCGCGCCGAAATGGCCATACCGCATACCGTACCGTACCGTGGGCGGTATGACCAAAAACCATACTTTTACCGTACCGCTTTTGTCGGTATACCAAAATTTAGATATCGTTACCGTACCCGCTTTTGTCGGTATAACCGTACCTTGATTTTCGGTATATACTGCAATTGCGGTATAACCGTAAATTTGCGGTATGATGCGGTATAACGCGGTATACCGCGTATATACAAAATGCATACCTTTACCGTACCTAAAACTGTCGGTACGGTATGATACCGTAACCGAAAAGTACGGTGTACCGAAAATTCGATATTTTCGGTATTTATTCGGTACGGTAAGTGGCGGTATTTCGGTATATTTTTCCAGTCCAATCCACAATAAGAAATTGAGATATTAACTTCTTTCATCCATCCACATGTAATTAAGAAATTAAATTACATTTAATTATAATAAAAATATAATTTATTAATTTTAAAAAACAAATCGGATAATTCAGGTAATCGGATACCCGATCATCCAAAATTCTCACTACCCCGATCCCGATCTGATACCCTAAAAATCAGGTTTCGGGTATCCAATTACCCAACTTTTCAGGTTTGGATATCGAGTATCCAAACCCAATATCCATTTTGATAGGCTTATCTCTTATAATAATATGGACGCCACATTCCACTAACACTACTTTTCTCTTACTTTTCCCCTTCTCTCTTACTAATAATATGGATCTCACATTCCACTAACACTACTTTTTTCTTACTTTTTTTCCTTTCTCTCTTACTTTACCAATTCCACATTAAACTCGTGTAATTCACAACATGTCCTATTTTTCATGGACGGAGGGAGTATTTTCTTTCGATTAATTGAATATGTAATCGTCTTGACGAATACATGTCACTTCAAGTAGTACATCATGTGGTATTATTGTTAGGGTTGATACTTAATTATCTTATTGTACTAAAAACGATGATCATTTTACCATGTTCAAATTTCCGCAAACACATCAACATCAATTTGAAGAAAAAATAATTTTAGGGAAAATCGGCAAATCCCAAAATTCATAGCATATTTTAAAATTTAAAAAAGAGATTGGGAGTAAAAAAAAAGGCAATTTGTATATTTAGATCAAGATAATACTAAAATTATTGGGTTAAAACTAGATTTCCAATAAAAAACAAAGAATTGGTAGGTAATTTTCTTTCGATCAACAAAATCCGATTAGAAATACTAACTAGGTACTTCAACGAAACAAAAAAAAACAGGCGAAATCTGTAAAAAGAAGAAGACGGTTGTAAACAGCTGAGGCATTTGGATCAAGCTCCGACGACCTGCCACCGCCACCATGGTATCCTTCTCTGTCCCCACCTTTCTTCGATTCTATATTTTCTCATTTAACATTTGTTCATTCTCATTCCTTGCTTGTCGACGTAACAATTGGTAATTTCCGTCTCTCTTCACTTTCATGATCTGATTAATTGATCAGATCTCCCCTCACTTTCTCTAACTATTACTACATGATTTAATCGCAAATTTAAGTTCCGATCGTGCACCTGTTATCTTGGATGGCCAGTTTGTTTGATTCAATTATGCATCTGCTCTATTGGTCGACGCCGCTGGGGTTGAAACAGTCGGATATCTTTAAAATTGACATGAATTCGGAAACAAATGCCTCCGATTTTTTGCGAGCTAGTCAATGAAAGAAATAAAAGAATTAAAATTTGGGCTTACAATCGTATTAGCAATCTATCAACATGATCCCTTCCAACCGTAGAAATCATCAATTAGGATCCACGTAGGTACAATAACGTGAACAATCAGTAGCCGTAATATGTGTAGTGTGAAAAGGCACCTAATTAGGTAATTTGAGTAATGTGATTTTTGCAGTCTTAGATAGTAAGCTGTTTTCTATGTAACTAGAGTATTGCATTGGCCATGTCTCGTTTACCTAGTCCATAAGTCGATAAAACCCAATATCTCCTGCTGCTTTCTAGTTTATGAGCTTCATATTACTGTCTATTAATGGTGTACTACTATTCTTTTACTATTGATGAGAAACTAAAGCTTTTCCATTATTTCAGATTCACTTTGTTCTTCTCATTAGCAGACAAGGGAAAGTGAGATTGACAAAATGGTACTCACCGTATTCTCAAAAGGAAAGGACAAAGGTATATGACTTTACAATTATTTATGATCAGGAAAAAATTTCATCTTAATCACTAACCCTTTTCACGCTTGGAGTAAGTTCTGTCTTCCCTTGATTCATGCCGCGAATGTAGAAATTGAAAACATAGAACTATACAGGAGTTTATTTTCTGAACTCAATTTGGACCTTGTTCCTAGTTCATTCAAACTATGTTTTCATTGACAATCTTTTAAAATTAAACTAACGGGGAGGTTCTTTCTTCCTGGTAAAGGTTATCCGGGAGCTTAGTGGTATGATTCTCACCCGAGCCCCTAAACTGTGCAACTTTGTTGAGTGGAGGGGATACAAAGTTGTTTACAAAAGGTAGTATGCATTTTGCATTATTTTTAAACCTTTCCCACATTGTTTAATATAACTCGTAGTTTCATACACCTCCCTTTTATAATGTGCACAATTAAACATTTTGCATCTTACTGCTTACTTGACAGGTATGCTAGCCTTTATTTCTGCATGTGCATTGACCAGGATGATAATGAATTGGAGGTCCTCGAAATTATCCATCATTTTGTTGAGATACTAGATCGCTACTTTGGAAGTGTATGGTTCAAACTGAAGCAACTATTTACTTCAAGATTTTTATTAGCTTGTGATATGATGTTCAACATGTTATTTGTTTTATTTTTAGGTTTGTGAGCTGGACTTGATCTTTAATTTCCATAAGGTATGTTTACGTTGTCTCAACTGCTTCTGAAATGTTTGGAGAGATTTGATCTGTCCAAAATCTGTTGAGAGTGAGACTTCTATCTGTGTCTTGAGTTGTTAAGGCCACATCTATTCTCCTATGCATGGTTATATACTTACGTAATGCCTGCTGCTGCTTTTAAGTAAACTAAGTAATAGTATGCATACATAGATTCATGCTGATAACTTTATTGACACTAATTGTTCTTATGTCAATTGTGTCGGATGGTTTTCTAGGATTCTGTGGTCTACATGTTTTAGGACTTATAAATGTCTCATATGTTGTTAATATGAGAACCTTTGCTATATTTTTGGAAATGCATCTCAGTATTTGATCATGTGGTGGAACTTTTATTTGAACAATATAAGTGCTTATCTAAGAAACTCTTAATATAGGTTTTAACCTGGATGTTTCAAGCTAAATTTGAATTTTATTAGGAATATGAAGAAAGTTATAATTCTTTGGCATAACAAAAGAATGAATTTTTATGTCTATCTTGATGATAGCAATACTAAGTTGCCTATGAAAAGTTCTAAGAATATGGCCATTGTTAGTCAGAATGTACAAGTACCATATGTACCATATCAATTTGCGACTCCTGGAACCAGTGGTGTATAGATGTTAATTCAGTCTACACTTGGTTTTTGGATAAACTAGAAATTCCTCTTTGATCTAAGGTTTGAATCATTTTAGTCCAGATATATCCTGTCCATCTTAGACCGTGTGACCTTTTGCTTTTATTTTGATATACCCAGAGTGTTATTCCTTAAATCCTGGAAGGTACTAACTAATGGTCTTGCTTCCTTGCGTCTCCCTTTACTGTCCTGTTCTCATTTTGGTCTTGACAATTGACACTAGTTGTAACAAAAAGTTCAATGTCTATTATGGCTTCCATGACTAGAAGTGTAAAAAAAGTGGTGTGTCACTTCTATTTATATTCTTCCAGAAAATGACCTTGCTATTGCCTTGCATAATACTCAAAGTGCTCTACTCTCTTTATAAACGAGCTAAGTTAAAGCCTCATATTAGTCATGTATCCGACTAACTGCTCTTTTATATTTGATGGTAATAGTTATTCTTCTTTACTATTTTTCTCTCTTTTTTAATGGTAAACAAATATAAATACACAACTCCCAAGTGTTTAATGCAGCCACTTTGTGGCCTTTTTTATCTCATTGTAACTCTCTCGGTTTAATGCAATGGCAGGCATATTATATATTAGATGAAATCCTGATTGCTGGTGAACTTCAGGAGTCGAGTAAGAAGACAGTTGCACGCTTAATAGCTGCACAGGTTTGTTAACTTCAGATCTAATGAAATATTGCCATTCAAAACTCTGTACTCTTCTGAGTAACAACCAATTGTTTTACAGGATTCTCTGGTGGAGGCAGCCAAGGAGCAAGCTAGTTCCATCAGCAATATGATTGCTCAAGCAACAAAATGACAGAACAATTGTGGATCTGGCATGGAACTACTTTGGGTGTTGCGGGGTCCACAACGACCTCAATTTGTTGAACGAGTCTCCATTGTTCAACAGACTTGGGTGCCGGGCGAGCGCCGAACGTAGAGTTCGCAGCCAACCAACAGTCGGTATAGTATGGGGTACTATCTGGCAGACGGGGTCTACCCTCGATGGCCCGTGTTCGTGAAGACTATCACATGTCGAGCGTGCATTCGGAGTCCTCCAAGCACGGTGGGCTATCGTGAAGGGAGCGGCCCGTGGTTGGCAGCGGTCACTAGTCGCCGACATCATGTATGCATGTATCATAATGCATAACATGATCGTTGAGGACGAGGAAGATAATGTCACTTTTTGGAGCGACGATCTGCTCGCCAGCATCGGGAGTGACTACGTTGTCACCGACCCGCCCGTGCAGGGCCTTCCTCCCGACATCCGCAATGTCATGGCCCGGTCAGCTGTGATGCGCCAAGAGGAACAATGCACTCGCCTCCAAGCCGATCTAATCGAAGAGATTTGGACTCGCACCAACGTTTTCCAGCATTGACGTTGTGTTTTTTATCGTTTTTATTTTGTATTTTAAAATTTCTATGTTGTAATTTTCAATCTTCGATCGAAATTAACTTTTCCGTGTTATAAATTTCCGGCGTTTTTTATTTTACGTTTAAAATATGTTGAAGTTGTGAATAGTGTCATTTATTAGTTGCGGCCCGGGTTGTGGCCTGTAGGGTTAGAGCAGTTGGGGTCTGAGCCGCAACTGTAGAGAAATGATGACGTGGGGGGACTTGAGGCCTAAAACTGGGTCGGGGTTATTGATGCCTTAAGTTTGAGAAAATAACTTATCATGTGAGAGAGAAATTATAGAATAAGATGACGAACGTTTGATAAGCGGTCGAAAAAAATAATCCGATGAAGTATTAGATTACTTGAAAGGTGGAAGAATGTCAATATCTTATTTTATAAACCGTAATACTATATTTTATCATAAATGATTTTTTACTACCTCGCTTACTTTTCTTTACGGATCTCAAATATTTGCTAAATAAAATCTTACTACCAAATTTTCACATGATATGCTAGATTTATTTTTATTTTTGTTCTAATAGTGAATGAATTTTCTAATACTTTACGTGACATTTTTTATTTTAAAGAATATAATTTAGACTAAATCTCTAGACTAATCAAACCATATTTAACAGATCTGGACAATTAGTTTATTCACATTCATTGTATATTCAGTTTAATTTCATTAAACTTTTATTTTGGATTTGAATTAAATGCATATATGTTTACGTTATTAGGTAAATAGAGGGTATTAATTAAGTACTAATTACCGAACTAGTATGAAATAAGATGAATCACTATCTAGAAAACAAAAAGTATTTAATCGTCAACGTAGAGTAGTGCACATGCAAAGAATACAATTATAAGGAAAAGAATTTAATGCGAGAAATCAGGGATCCGTGAAACATGACAACGTGCAACTGTGGATACACCATCATCAAATATCCATTAATAAGATTATTTCAGGTTATCATAAAACACCGATCCATATTTATTTTATATACATTTGTGGAACTAATTGGGCAACGAATTCATATGCCCATTTGTTTTGGCCACATTACATGCATCGTTTAGCCATTTCTGCTCTGAGCCAATCACGTCGGGTATGATATTATATAATGAAGAAATGCGAAATTTAAATAATTCAAATTTAAAAATATAATGATATTATTAGTATATTTAATATTATATATAATGTCTATACAATTCTTATGACACAATGTGAGATAGTTGTTTTCGATGAATCGCTATATTTTGAAATCATCAAGAATATTCTCATACTCCCTCTGCCTTATTAGAAATGAAACATTTTCTTTTTTTGTTATCCTATTAAAAATGAAACATTTCATAAAGTAGAAATAACTACATCTCTACTTTTTCATCTCTCTTACTTTACTATCTCTTGATTAACTCACAAAACAACATTACATAAAATCTCGTGCCGAAAACCAAATGTTTCAGATTTATTGGGACGGAGGGAGTATTTATTTGTTGTAAACTTTCTCTTGCAATATACAACTAAGATACCATTAACCATCCATTCGTCTCTCATTCTCTTTCACAAATCTTTCTTAATAAGTTTCATTGAACAAAATATTATCTCAGACATAAGTTGTTGCAACCAGAAGGATAAGTTGCAACTCAATCAAACGGTACACCAAGAGGAAAGCTTTATCTCTTGTGGTTTAAACCCAAAATCTTTTTTAGACTTCCCAAATCTTTAATGCTAGAGAACTCAACTTTCTCAACTGAATAACTAAGAGTAAGTTTTAAGTTGATAGGAAAGAGTCATACGTTCAGTAGACGAAAAGTCATCCAGATAAAGTTGTCCAAGGCGAACCAACTTATCCATATTGAAGCTAGCAACTGAGTTTTTTATTAACGAGATTCATGCAAGTAAGCAATTATGTATTTGTTTCTGGAAAATGATTATTCGATCTCTTAAGTAAGTAAATCAAGAATCTAACAATGATCGAAAAAAATGTTAATTTTGTATTAAATGGATAATTAAGTGTAATTATAACTGAGAAATAAAATGCACTCTCTTCGTTCATCAATACTATCCCACTTTGACTTGACACAGATTTTAAGAAAGGTCAAGTAAAGTTGATGCAGTTCCAGCAGTAATGTCGGCTACTCTGAAAACGTTATGTGTCTGAATAACTTGAAATTCAGACAGTGGTGTTTCAAGCCCGCCAAACACAATATAGTGGGCTCAAATAGTATCTTTTTAAGGGATAATCTATGTAAACTTAAAACATGTTGTACCAATTTGAAACATTGATTAAATATTTTGTATGTATGGTGTAATGACCCCTGTTTTTTTATATAAATCTATTATCCGGGTTAGAACCATTTTCATGCATATTATTGACGATCACCAAATTTTTAAACAAAACAAAACAGTGAAGTGAGAGCCCTATCGAGTGTCACCCGGTCACTTTAAACTCGTCTATAGATTTAAGCCTCTTCTACTTTTAGTTTCTACACTTCCTAAACCTTTGATATGCTCACATTAGCGTAGTTTGTTCCATTAAAAATGAAACATTTTGTATAATGGAAACAACTTTATTTCTATTTCTTCTTCACTCTCTTCATTAACTCACAAAATAGCAATACATAAAATTTCATGCCGAAAAACAAATGTTTCGTATATAAATACAGAAGGAGTATATATTTTCACATATTATATTATAAAATAAACTTTAAGGAGTATATATTTTCACATATTATATTATAAATAAACTTTTATATCATGTTATTTAATCTTATTTAGAGTTTTTCGTATACATTCATTTGGTTATATGTACAAGCATCATGTACACAAAAAGAAAAACAACAATTTTTCCAATGCACCCAACCTAGCATACAGATAATTTTAGAGTTAGGTGATTTTGAAACATGACATTAAATGAAGAGATTAGGTTTTGGTGAATTTAAAAAGTGCAAAAAAAATCATGTACAAAGTGATCATGAACCTTTTGACTTTCAGTTCTGTCTATTACTTTAATCAAGACGTGGCATTATTACACCCTTTGCGAAACAATATACTTTATCCTTCTTTTCCAATAATTCAATGTATCTAAGCTTTGCAAGCAGTATTTCTCTTCTTAATTTACTTTAAGAGCAGGTAACTTTTCGTAACTTTTCGGGTAAACGATCGAACTCTTACTTTTTGCATGAATTTCGTTGGATAACTATCGTAGCCCTAAAAAAAATGTAATCTCTTAAATTATGTTATATTGATTTAGGCTGCTAACTTGTGAAAAAAATACTCATTTATTGAAATTGGCACATCCAATCACTTAACTAGGTCAAATGAAAAGTTATAAAAACCTATATTTAGTGTAGGAACAGTCAATATCGACAATTAGGGGGAGAAAATAATGTAAAAATAAAGACGAGTGTGCTTTCCAAGTTTTCTACATAGCGTAGCTAGGTTTTTTGTCACAGTAGGACGTCCAAACATTGTCCGATCATCTTGAAATTTTAACAAGATGTCAAGCTTCATTCTAACCAAAAAATTGAATTTGAATAGTTAGACTCAGTTATTAATTTTTTAACATCACTGTTGTTTTTTAAAGATTTTTATTTAATCTATTTTGGAGTTGTGTTGATTATCTTGTGTAATTCTTTGTGTTGTTAAAGACCGGATATCATTATAAACCACTTGGTTGTATTTTCTCTTTGGTGATAGTGGATTTGGTAGAGTGGCTGGTTTTTATCTCTTTATATTGAAAAAAGATTTTCCATGCAAAATCTTGGTATTTCTATTTTCTACTAGTATCATTTTTCATTATCATCTCATTGATTTGTCTATATTAGGCACAAGCGTCTCCATGCTTTGGCGACGGCGGAGGTGGAGTCGGTTTCGCCGGCACCCTTTGCTCCTAAGTCGACCACATTGTACCATGTCTGAGAAGCCCATGTTTGGGGTAGAAACATTAGCAGTATTAAAACAATGGGATTTTCCATTGAGATATTGGGAGTGGTAGTTTTGGGGATTGGTGATGATTTGAAGAAATTTTTTGTGTTGAGGAGTTGAAACTAGTTCATTTATAATGAGAAAGTTCAAAATATGTACTCCATGTAATAAGAGGGGATGGAGTATTTTCTACTATGAAATAATACAATGAAGCTAAATATTAGTGGTAATGCTAAGTTGCTAACCGTAATGTATTGAGATTACGAATGATTTTTTTTTGGCCTTTTTATGTTTGTGGACTTCATTGGGCTTTTGAAAACCGTCTAATATTTTGACAAACTTAATTATCAATAACTAACTCCAGCATATACTCCTAATATGTTCAAGAAACAAACAACGATGTTGATCAGCATGGACTATTACTCCGAAAGTGCATGGAAGTATTCAAACGAGGCAAATGCCGAGCACTTTCGGTACAGGGCAAGTACTCGATATCGACCGTTTTACTTGTTATGAATTGATGGTGTTTGAGAGATTGAGAGAAAGAGAGAATATGAGCTTGAATCTTGAAGAGAGAAAATCGAAGGATATGTGTGTGGATCTTATTCAATGTGTGAGGGAAAATGTGTGTTACAACAACTACTCTCACTGCTGTGATTCAACACTATATATACACTCCTCCATATCACTACTCTAATCTCCTAACTGAATCAAGAATGAAAAACAAGAAAACAAGAAGGAACCTTTTCCCCCTAACTAATTCCAACGGCTAGTTCAAGATTTTGAATGGGCCTTCTCATTTCTTTCACTCTTGGGCAGACTAGAGTTGGGCTGGGCTGCTTTATGCATATACTTCACAAATCTCCACCTTGCATAAGCAGCTCAGTCATGAACAATGACATTGATCAACTCCTTACAATGCTCAAACTTTTCCTTTGGGAGAGCTTTTGTAAGCATGTCGGTTGGGTTATGCAAAGTGCTAATCTTCACAACTTTTGCATTACCCTTCTCCACCTCGTCCCTGATAAAGTGTAGCCGCACATCGATCTGCTTGCTACGCTCATGGAACACCTGATGTCGAGCTAGGCATAAGGCACTGTTACTGTCACAGTGCACTGTCACTGCCTTCTGTTGAACTTCAAACTCAACTGCCATTCCCTTGATCCAAAAGCTTTCCTTGACAGATGAAGTTAGTGATATATACTCGGCCTCTGTAGTTGAGAGAGCTACTACACTCTGCATGGTAGATTTCCAACTAATAGTCGAGCCAAACATGGTAAAAACATACCCAGTTTGAGACTTTCTATTGTCGAGGTTGGTTGCATAATCTGCATCACAGAAGCCCTGTATTGCTTCTCCTCCCGACTCATCCCACATTTTATACAAAATCCCAAACTTCCCTGCTCCTTTCAGATATCTTAATGCCTACTTCAAAGCACTCAAGTGCTCCTTCCCGAATGCAGACATATACCTGCTAGTAATGCTCACAGCATGAGAGATAACTGGCCGTGTGCAAATCATGGCATACATGAGACTGCCAATGATATTTGCATAATGGATATTCTCCAACTCCTTAGTTTCTTGTTGGCTTCTTGAAACCTGAGTTTTAGACAGCTTGAAGTGTTGAGCAATAGGTGTTGCAGTAGGCTTCACATTGCTCATGTTAAACCTCTTTAGCTCCTTGTCAACATAATCTGCTTGAGATGGCCAAAGAGTCTTTTCCTCTCTATTTCTGAATATATTCATGCCTAGTATCCCCTTTACATCTCCAAGATCTTTCATTTTAAAGCTTCTATTTAGGCCATCTTTCACCAACTGCACTTCTTCTTTAGAAGGGTATGCTATTAGGTTATCATCTACATAGATCAATACATAGGCCACAGGGACCGTCAATTGATACATAAATGTATAAAGAATGACTGAACTGGTAGAATAAAAAATATAAAATTCAAAATAAATTAAATATTCAAAGTCTGTCTCTTTAATTCAATAATGAAGCATTTATATAGGCAAAGGAAAATCCTAAACTAATGGAAAAAAAACTTAAAGAAATAACTTAAAGAAAATAAAAAAAAAAGAAATTCTAAAGAAGAAAAAACAATTAATATTTTTCCATCTACTAACCAGGAAATAATAAAACTCAAAAATAATGAATAAATTATAAATGATACTGTTACTATCAGTATCAACTTTACTTCTATCTTTGACGCCAATTTATATTATATAGTATTTTCTGTTTCATAATTTTAAATGTAGTTGCAATAATCTAGCTAATAGGATTCTTAATAGATTGCGTCATCACGAATTAGCACGCGACTTTCCAAAATCACATATAAATATATTTAGAGATTATTTTGTAGCGATTGTGTCGTCGATAAATATTTAAGCAAATCCGACGAAATTCTGAAGCTCATTGAGAAAAATCAAAGTAAAAATCTTAATTTTCCGCTTTGATTTAGATTGTTATGGATGAGGAAAACGTGGGTGCAAGTGCAACCCTATCACTTGATGCGTGAATCCAATGGAGTTCAACTGACTTCAGCAGCTATCGGCGTCGTTTGGGCTCAAAGCGCCAGCCAAATTTCCTCGCCTTCTTCATCTTATTTCTCTAACTCTATTTCATCTTCATTACTTTTCTGTTGATCGAAAAATCAAAATCATGAGAACAGGATTGTTTGGCACAAAACTTTGTTGAATTTTAGTCAAATTCCAATTTCTACTGCAATTTTTAAAATTAAAAGTAAAATTCATGTATTTTAAAAAAATTCTGTTTCTCCACGTATTTATTACGTGTGAATTTGTGCATAATGTGACATCCAATGATCCAAATATTCTACAAAGATAAAACTGCCGTTAGAGCATCTCCAGTGGGCGGACATCCCACTCGGACATCCACTAGGACATCCCAAAAACACCTCCTGCCACGTCACTAGGACATCCCACCCCACTGCCACATCACTAGGACATCCCATGCATATCCGCCATTCCCATCGCCCTTCCCACTAGGACATCCCGCAATAAAAAAAATCATAAATTCACACCCATCGCCCTTCCCACTAGGACATCCCGCAATAAAAAAAAATCATAAATTCACACCCATCGCCCTTCCCACTAGGACATCCCGCAATAAAAAAAATCATAAATTCACAAATAAAACAATTTACGTTTACGGAAATAAAATTTGACAGAGAATACGAACGGGAAAAATTAACAACTTTATCGGAAATAAAATATGTGCAGCAATGTGGTCACGGGGTACTTGAGTTCGACGATGGATCGGCCGAGGTACCGCCGCCTGCTGCCGCCGCTGCAACCTCTGTTGTAGCAGCCTCTGTATAGCACCTGAAACAGCGACCTCCAACTCATTCTCGCTATCACTTTCACTAGACATTCTAGATATACTTGAAATTATAGATGTAGAGAGAGAAACTTGTTATTAACGCAAGTGGTGCGAATGAAATAAAATTCAACGAGCCGTATATATAGAGTTTCAAAACAAAAAAAAATAATAATAAAAACGGGACGTCCGACCGGACGTCCGAGTTGAAGCCACAGTGGCGGACGTCCGCCCGCCCGTCGCCGGGACGCCCGAGGACACCCGACGTCCTCACGGGACGTCCGTATCCGACCTCCGACCTCCCAACGGCGGACGTCCCGTCGCCCTTCCCGGTGTCCGACCGGACGTCCTACCGGAGGGGCGCCATAGGAGATGCTCTTAGTATTATTTTTCTCAATACGCTTCACAAATAACTCAACCTTATCATTAATTTGAGACACCGTTTATCTCAAAAAAAATCAACAATATGTTGCTTCTAGGATATTAGAATATTTTGTTATGAGAATATTGAGAAATTTAATACAACTCATGATGTTTACTGCTGAATTTTAGAATTCAAGGACATACGATAATTTCACTAAAGTACATGCCTTTTTTCGATAATTTGGCTTATTATTTTGAGGACATCTTGTAATTTAAATGGATGATTTCGATATAGGAGCATTATTTTCTTCTATAATAATGTGTTAATATTATATCTTGATTTGAATTACTTTGGAAGTTGTGGAATTATGCAATGATGGTAATATTATATCTTGATTTGAATTAATTTGGAAGTTGCGGAATTATGCAATAATGGTTTGTTTGATTTATGAAATTAAATACAGTTTACATTTGAAGAAAGAAATGAAATCTTGGAAGAGTTTGGAAACCCAGGAAAATATGCTCAAACAGGCCTACGCATTGGTGGCACTAAGTATAATGTTATAGAAGGAGAACATAGAGATGTAATCAGAGGAATGAGGGTAATATTTTTTAATCCATAAAGTCCATTCAACAATAATCGATTTTAATTTTCTTAGTATGGTTTCTCTGAGTTTAATATTTCTTCAAACTATTTTTCAATTAGTTAGGGCTCGAGGAGAATCACGGTGAAGAAGACTAATAAGTTGTTGCTAGTCGGGATACACAACCAGTCGATGACGCACGTGCAGTGCACTGAGATACTTGAGGAAACGGCCGATTTACTCGTTAAAAAGGATGCTAATTTCTAATAACACTCATTTTTGACATACTATTACATTATTTTTCTTTTTTTTTTATAATGTGTTACAAGTAATTCGAATATTATTTTGATAACACGATCATGTTAAGTTTCTTGGTCAGTTAAGTTGATAATTTGTTATGCTAGTTTTTCCCTTTTATCTTTTATTTATTGATTCAAAATTATTTATATATATGTGTGCCTGGCAATATTATAAACCTATATGTACTATATTGATGTATAAATACAAAATCTTTCATCGTGTCATATCGCTTATTTACTAGGAATATAATCATTTATTAGTTGTGTATGTAAAATCGAATTATAAACACACAAATGACAAAATCTAAGATTATATATACAATCTTAATCACAATTACCAAAGAGATCTCAGTAAAAATCCACGTAATGATAAATCTTATCCATCAATAAGAACAACCTTAATTCTAGATTAGGGTTTTACAAAATTTATAATTAGGTGCTGTTGTTATTAATGATTTTACAAGTAATGATAAATTTATTTATAGGACATCTCACCTTGTTACTTAAATGGATGATTTCGATATAAGGTCAAGGATATTATTTTATCAATAAAGCTGTGACCAAATTTTATACAACCAAAAAATGGTTTACTAGGAAAAAGAATCGATTTATTTCAAATTTCTGGTTCAATTATAATTAAATTTACTTCTTTATCCTTATAATAAACTACCGCCTATTTTCCCTCTCCCCACAAAATAGCGCCTGTTTTAATTTTGTTTTTTCCTCTCTCCCATTTATTTTTCCATCTCTTCCATTTACTTTCTTTTTCCTTCTATACACGCCAATCATCCACATATATTCTCTCTCTCCCATTTTTTTTCTTCCCCACAAATTGCAACCACTCATATTTATTCCTATATTTTAGGATTTAGTTTATTTAAAGCAACATAAATAAAAATGTTAAATTTATAGTAATAAAATTGAAGACATTAAAATTGTATTCTATTATTCAAATTTATAATAATAACGAAATCTCATGTTGCAAAATAAATAAATCAATTAGTGATTTTTAAATGTAATTTACAGTCAAATACTCAAAATTCAATAAGTGATTATTTTCATCAAGCCTTTTGATTTGTTGGAGAAATTCTAATGAAATTATTAGTGTTTGATTAAATAATTTTTTTAATATACTTGATCTAATATCACAAAAAATAAATTAATTAAAGTGAATTATTCTCATCGAACTATTTGGAAGGTAAGAGAAACACTAATGACATTAGTCTTCATGTATTAGAGAAGTCTTAATAAATATTACTATTATTGAATTAAATAATTTTTTAAATATGTTTGTGATTTAATATTACGAAATTCATTTAGTGATTTATTCTAATCCAACCCTTTTAATTATATTAGTTTTTTATTATATAAATTAAGTGTACTTAAAATCTACTATTACAAACAGTAAGGAATGATATGCTACACGTCTTATATGAGCTCCTTATGTGAGCACCGTCCTCGTTTAACGCATATTTAATGTTGTTCGTTTTGATTTATATATTTAGTTTGATTCTAATACATTAAAAAATATTATTGAAATTTTTAATTTCACAAAATTTACAAAAATCAAAGCTTTATTTGTTATATTATTTATTTATTTGAATTTATAGAGAAAACGAGCAAATCGAGCTTTGATTTGTATGAATTTTGTGAAATTAAAAATTTTAATAACATTTTTTAATGTATTAAAATCAAACTAAATATATAAATCAAAACGAACAACGCTAAATATGTGTTAAAGGATGGTGGTGCTCATATAGGTAGCTCATATAACTTGTAAGCATATCATTCCTCTCATATAACTTGTAAGCATATCATTCCTCTACAAAAAGTATATAATGTCAAGTCGAGTTTTGATCTGCTCAGCGGCACTTCATGAGCGACGCTTGAGCGACAATGCCAGATCACCACTCACGCACTCATTCCTTTAATTTTTCTTCTGAATTTCTCTCTCCTCTATGCTTTGAATACCTACCTCTCTGCAAAATTTTAAAAAAAAATCCGATCTTTACCTATCTTCCACAATTTTCACCTCCTAATTCTTATTTTTTAATCAGTCATTAGCTATAGATACATTCAACAATTTTCTAATCTTCTTCCTGTCTCTCTTCCACAATTTTCTCTGCCTAATTCTTAGTATTTTTAAATCACAATCAGAAGCCATGGTTACATTTAACAACTTTCTGATCTCTGTCAAAGAATGATAATAATTCTTTTATTTGAAAGAGGTTGAGGGCTGCTGACGATAATTATCACCTAGAAAGAGAAAGGTTGAGAAAAATCAAGAGTGAAATTGTGGTAAAATTGAAAATTGCAGAATGCTTTATCATTTTTGGTGTATTCTTTATTGTGATAAAGAATTGAGAACCAAAATGAAAATTTTCAATCATAAACCTTTATCACAATAATTGGTTTCTCATTCTTTCTAAACAAGAATGAAAGAGACTGTTTTTTTATGGCACAGAAAATGGAGAATTTGCAGAGAGAGGAAAAGAAAATACTATTGTACTAGGATGCCGAAATTTGCAGATATCATTTTGGCGAGATTTACCGATAGATAAAACTCTTCGGAACGAAATGACTAGTGAAATTAATTGTTTTGCACAGAAGAATGAACATCTCAATTAGAATAAAATTTTCTGAATATGTCCATGGCGGAAGAACAGAATTCGTGTTTGTGGCCTTGTGGGGAGAAAACGAAAGAAATTAATCCCTCCGTCCACTACAAGTGAAGCGCTTCAAATCGGACGTTGTTTTGCAAAGTTAATGATAAATAGTTAGAGTACAGATAAAGTAGAGTAAGTAAGATAATAATGTATATATGACTCTCTTCTATACTATTCGCTTTCTTATTTTACTTTTTCTCCACTTTAACTATTTATTATTATCTTCGCAAAACAACGGCCATAGAAACGCCTCACTTGTAGTGGGACAGAGAGAGTAATACGGAGTAAAACAAAAAAAATAATGCCAATGCCATGTCAGCAGTAGCCTAAATAGTGCTCATATAAAACCGCACAGCCATCATTCCACGAATCGAAATGAAAAAACTGGACAACATTTCACGGATCGGGAGAATATTTTTTTTTTATTTAAAATAACAAATAGTTACATGACAACTAATTTATAAAATATAAACAGTACATGTTCATGGTATGACATCTCTCATTATGATTTTAAATTTTAATTGTTTACTTTTTAAAATATTAATTTTTATAAAAATTTGATTTTGGAAAGGTATAGTTGAACAACTAATTCATAATGAAGGAATTCAAAATAAATAACTAAAGTGGTGAAAAATAAAAGAAGTAAGGGAGTAATGTAGAAGAGAGTACATAATTGTTTACATTATTCTCTTTTTTACTTATTTTTTCTCTACTTTGACTATTTATTATCATTTTTTCAAAACACGTGTGAAAACAAAAACATTTTATATTTAATGGGACAGAGGGAGTACATAATTCAAATCCTAAAAATTAAAATTACATAATTAAATTTATAAAATTAATAAATTAATTATATGAATATTATAATCACCTTTAAATATTTATATCAATTTATCAATTTCCCACATATAAACAATCATTAAAAAAATATAAATTATGAACTTTATACACCTTAATATAATTTCTTCTGATTTTCCAATCAAAATAATAAATTCCATCTAGGATCATTTTGGGGATATTACAAAGACAAATTATCTTAGTTTTTTTCTTTTTTGGGATTTAATTTGCCTCTAATTTTAGTTGAGACACTGCCAATAAGGACACCTTATGCAACGTTGGTGATATAATTAAAAATATAAATTAGTGTCCTTAGAGCATCCACAGTGGGGCGGACGATAATGTGCCATCGTCCGCATGGCTACAATGGCGGACGATAGTCCGCCCGATGCATCGGGCGGACTATCGTCCGCCATTGTAGCCATGCGGACGATGGCACATCCATCGTCCGCGCCTTATACATCGTCCGCGCATGATGGGCCTTCGACCACGCATTGTCCGCGGTATCGCCCGCCCCACTGCGGGCAACGAGGACGATATCGCGGACGATGCAACGCTTTTTTTTTTAATTCTTCAGAATTTATATATATACACAATTTTATACTTCCTTTCACTCTTCCATTCACTATTATTCTCTATCTCATTCTTTATTCTCTATCTCACTCTTCCATACACCACAATGAATCCCGATGATTACCCAAGTATGATCTCGATTTCAGCACAGATTCGTACGGGCTGTCAGACATGGAGCCATCTCCCACCCTCGCCCCCGCCCCACCACGCCGCACCTCTGGCTCCGCCGCCGCCGCCTCGGGCTCCGCCACCAAGAAGAAGCGGAACAGGCAAAGGGCCCAGAAGTTGCCGCTTCCGGAGAAGAATGAAGAGTTCGCCCAGGGAGGATGAACTACAACCCGGATGAAACCATAGTCTTGATGAGGTGTTGGATTGATTTTTCAGAGGACCTGGTGTTTGCCAACAACCAAAAGCAAATCGCGTATTGGGAGCGCATCGCTGATCGCTACAACGAGGCCAAGCCGCCTGCCGCCTACAAGCGCCATAGGGAGCAGCTCCGCAAGCACTGGGGGTCAGGTGAAGAAGCAGGTCAATTTGTTCTCGTTGGAGTACGAGAAGTGCTTGAGGGAGAAAGGCAGCGGTGAGAGTTTGACGGATGTCCACGATAAAGCGGATGCGTCGTACATTTCATTGTACGTCGATTTCAAGCATTACAACTCCTGGCTCCTCTTGAAGGACAAGCAAAAGTTCTAATGAGGGATTCTGCCCCTATCGGCTGCGGCGAAGAGGGCGAAGAACACCGCCGCCAGTGATAATACTAGCAGCGACAGCGACGCACCTCCGATGGACCTCAACCAGCCGATGTACGAGGATGAGAGTTCCGGCACACTGATGTCTTCCCAGCGTCCCATTGGCAGCAAGGCTGCCAAGAACAAGGGCAAGGCGAAGGCGACATCCTCACAGGCACCGGCCCCAATCGCGACCACGGCTGCAGGACATGCCTACGCGGAGTTGGTGGCGGCCGCCAACCGGAGGACGTTGTTGGACATGCACCACGCCCTCATGCAGTGCAAGGACCCGGGCAAAGCCGAATACCTCAAGTGGATAATCGATGATCTGCGCCGCAAGTTGGGAATGATGTAGAGTATGCTCTTCCTATTATATGTACTGAACTTTTTTATTTCTAACTCTTGTAACTTTTTTTAATTAGTAATGTAGGATATGCTTTTCGTCGTGATGCTTTTTTTATAATTTTTGCATGACATATTTGAAAACATAAAAAATTAATTAACAAAATAGTAGTTAAAACTATAGGGCGTACTTTAGGACATCCCATTGCAGGTGGAAAGGTAGGAAGATAGAATGATGATGTGGCGGAGTATAGGGTGCCCGCATCCCGTGGATGCTCTTAAAAATGTCTTTCTCCAATTTTTTTGTTATAGTGGAGAGACGTGTTAAGAATACTTGATTGCCTACGACTGCACTAGATAATGAGTATGACAGACCAAAACCGACTGTTACAATTTTCGAGCCAAACCCATACACGAGACGATTAGTTAGCAAGAAAAACATGTGTTAGTATCTGTGACTGTACACCCCTTACCGTGATTGAATCAACAAAAAATATAATTTTGTCAAATAACAAAGCAGCATATGAACCTTTACCAGTAAGCCTGTCAAATCGGGTACATATGGATATCCGATCCAAAATTTTTCAGTACCTGATCCTGAAATTCCCAAAATATAATACCTGATAACCTACTTGAATTTGATTTCGGATACCCGAATAACAGACTAGGGTCTCGATTGTGATTTTGATTTTTGATTTTTTTTTAGAAATTTTTTATTCCCAAAATTCTTGTAGTAGTTTGAATTTAGAGAAAATAACTACAAATTTTTAGAAATACAAAATTCTTGTAATAGATCGAATTTTAGAGAAAATAACTACAAACTTTGAGAAATGCAAAATTCATAAGTTAAATTACATTTAAAAATTGAATTACATATTACATCTTTCATCCATCCACATGTAAGAAATTAAATTATATATTAACATCTTTCATCCATCCACATGCAATTAAGAAATTAAATTACATTTTTCATCTTTCATCCCTCCAAAATAAGAAATTAAATTACATCTTTCATTCATCCACAATAAGAAATTAATTTTTTTTTAATAAAAAACGCCCTTTGTGGGCGGGAGGTTTAGGCAGACCTCCAACCCGTAAATAATATCAAAATAAAATGTTCTAACAACATGATCTTAGCCCAAAAGTGACTAGAATCTAAACAAGAACATGAAGAAGAAAAATAGAGGTCCCACAAGTCGAGATCCTCCGTACTATCAAGTGGAAAACTGACTATATATATACGAGAGATAAACGAAAAATTATCAAAACCAGCCACCAAAGACGCTGGATCAACCCACATCTCTACGTCGGAAACGGAAGTTAGGATATCCCAGCTGGTCCATCCTAACCAGCGCCTTCAGATACCGAGGCGCAGAGATTGGATTATAGTAAGTAAGGGCAGGGGTCTGAACCCCCTACCTGCAAGAAAGTCAGTAGCTCGGTTCCTTTCTCTGTAGATGTGTGAGAACCGAACATGCCGTTGAGAAGTCATACTCCGGATCAAAGCCATGTGATGTCTGAAATCCGCAGCGCCAAGCTGTCCAGATGACAACAAGGTAACCAGAGCCGCGGAGTCAAGCTCAATCCAGATGTGTGTCGAAAGCTCCATAACCATCTCGAACCCCCGAATCAGAGCCAACAGCTCCGCCTCAAAGCTCGATGATGCGGCTATCGGAGCACAGAAGGCACGCAGAAGTCCTCCATCAGAACCTCGAACCAATCCTCCCTCCCCCGCCTCCATTGTCGATGTAGAGAAGGCACCGTCAGTGTTTAGCTTCACCCAAGGGGTATCAGGGGGATGCTATAAGACCATGAGTGACCGCAGAACACGCTGTCTGGGGGAAAAAATGCATGAAATCAACCGACGGCGAGCATCCCCTCCAGTGGGTAGGGGTGATCTTGCCGGCCAAGACAAGCACGTGCAGGTGGTAAGTGACCTGCCAAATAACATGAGAGTGACGAAAAGGACGACCGCCATGCTTGCAGCCGTTCCTCTCCGTCCAAAGAAACCAAGCAATCAAACAGGGAACAAGAAAACTAATATGTAAGGCGGGAGCCCTCTGGAAAGAGGACCTCCGCCAGTGACCTAGTCTAAGTGCAATATCAGTGCTCGTGTGAATCGGTGTGTGCGAGGAAGGAAACCAGGAATCGAAAAACTCCCATGCAGAAAAAGGCGATTGACTCAAGAAAAAGACATGACTAAGAGACTCGACTGAAGGAGACCGACAACACTGACATCTAGATGCTAACTCAATCCCCCTCCTCTGCAACTTCTCATCCACCGGCAACCTACCAAATAACAACCTCCAAATGAACACCGAGATGGTAGGGTCAACCCTTGGTTCCAGATAAGCCCAAAAATCTCCCTCTTCGGCAATCTAGTCTGGTTGCTTTCCCAGGCTGAGGTCACAGAGAACTCGCCATGGCTAGTCAGACTCCACCGCCTCACATCCTTCGCCCCCAACTCGATCGGCGTGGCTCTGATCTAGTCTATCACATCTAGAGGAACGTCAAACCTGAAAGATAAACTATGCAGCATATCCCCATCCCATGCATAATCATGCCAATATGATGCAACTGCCTGAGATTGAGGAGGATCATTTCCCGGGACGCACAGACTCCGGATGGGGCTAGCCCCAAGCCAGACATCATCCTAGAAGCTGATCTTCCCCTCACCCAAGGACCAACGGATATACTCATGCATGTATGACCAAATACGCCGCAAAATTAAATTACATATTATCATCTTTCATCCATCCACATATATTTAAGAAATTAAATTACACTTAATTATAATAAAAAACTTAATTTATTAATTTTAAAAATAACTCAAATAATTTGGGTATACCCGATCAGATATCGGGTTCCGCTACCCGATCATCCAAAATTCTCACTACCCGATCCCGATCCGGATCCGATACTCGAAAATCATGTTTCGGATATCCAATTACTTGACTTTTTCGGGTTTAGATATCGGGTATCCAATACCCGATATCTATTTTGACAGGCCTATATATCAGCTTCGTTGGTTACAACTTTAAAAATGAATCGCCAAATAAAATGGCAATATGGCATGCCCCAAACTATTTTATCAGTATGGATGCTATTTTGATATTTCAGTAGCTAACAAAAACTGGGCTCATAATGCCTGCTGGGGAAGTAACTTAAAGCTATTGGAGGGACATGTGAAAACAAGTTCCATGGATGTTGATTATGTGCCATTATTCCATAATTATTGCATTGAAAAAAGCCGTGACATTTTAGCTGGATATCCTGCTTGCAAAAAAACTTGTGACATTAAAGTTACTATTTACTAATTTTTACATTAATACTCGTATCGAACCCAAAATATATATTCTTTGAGAACGGAGGGAATATTAAGCAAGCGTATATAACTAACTACATGACACATTGGCAGTGTTTACCAATGTGATCTGGACAATTATATAACATACAACAATTAAAATTTTAATAATGAATTAAGTATATGATTTTGATTTTATTTCTTTACTTACAAAATATTAATTTCTATACATTCTCTATTTTTGGAACGTTACAGTCGAACCTTGATACATAAATAATCACATATTCTAAACTCATTCATTTCATATGGAAAGGTAGTATATTTAATTTTTTTCTCTTTATTTATAAAATATAAGAATTTTTAGCTCAATATGGTATACTATCATGCAACAAATTAGAACTTGACTAATTCAGTTTACAGTTTTAGTTTTAAAAACTTTATATTTTTAATTTAAAGATTTCTATTTTTTTAATTATTAATTTTTGGAACGTTAAGTCAAACCTTGATAAAAAAAATAATCATATGCTTTTGACTCGTCTATTTAATATTTTAAAGCTATAAAATTATTATTTTCTTTAAATAATCATATAGTGTGTTTTTATACAGCATTTTAAATTTCCTAAAAAAAGGTTCTTAATTTTTTTGTAAAATCTAATTTCAAAATCATAAAACTTAAATTTTAAAAGGAAAAATTCAATCATTATATACTAAATCACAAAATCCTATATAAAGCAGACAATAAATCATTGGATTTTTTTTCACATTATGAGTCTCAATTTCTCATAATAATATATTCAATGTGAAAAATTGTAAAAACAAATTCTCCATTTATACTATTTATATTATTTTCTCTTACTTTATCAATTTTTTTAACTATTTTTGGTGGGCAAAGGAGTATAAATAAAAATTGGTATTCGATCATGGAAAGTTTAAAATTTTGTTTTCAAATTGGGCTCGCAAACATCCATCCCTAAGATTGGTAAGCACCGGAATTTTCCGCCCCTAATTTCTCTCCCTGCTTCCTCAACGGTGTCCACCGCTCCGCCTCCCCTCGTCAGCTGGCTCGTAGCCTTCGCCTCCGCGTTTTTTAACCTAGTTAGTCTCCGATTCAAATATGTGTTCAATTGCATTGGTGTTGAAATTTTAGAAGCAAATAATTGATGTCATAAATTTTAATGTTGTATAGTTTGAATCTGCAGTACAAGAGATTAGAATCAAGTAAGGAATTTCATTTTACTTGCTAATTGATATGCGGCCTAGGAAAGTTAGCCTTGTGGTCATGTTTATGCCTCTCAAGTTAGTATAAATATAAATTGAGACTTTGTGATAACAACAAACTCAAACCTAAACAGTAATAATTGGCAGTAAGCATTTACTATTATTTAATATCCTTGATTGTTGCTTAATTTGAGTTGGAGGTGGAAGCTAATGTTGAAAGGGGAAGCACCTACAGCTCAAGGGTGAAGAGTAAATTTGAAGGACTTGATTTTTACTCATCTTCTTCTTTTCAGTAGCAAGCACAAGGGGCAGCAGACTACTTAATATTCACATTGGTGATTAGGTACTATTTCTGGAGGATATGCACAATGCAAATATAATGAACTATCACAGGGCTAACTTGTATATTACTCAAATCTGTTTTCTCTTGCCACACTTACAGGTGGCCACTTCATGGCTAAAGTATGCTTGCTCCTTATCTTCCTCTTGTATTTTCTTTGTCAATTCCATAGTAGATCTACACTTGTTTGGTTGTTGAATTCCAATCATAATTTTTGGTGTGTTTTATCAGGTGAATTGGAGGAAGATGCGAGCTGAATGGGATCAACAAACTGAGAAGACAAAAAATAGTTTTAAAGCATTGCACACTCAAATAATGTTGTAAACAGTGGCGGATCTAGGGGGGGCAGGAGGGGGCGGTCGCCCCCTCCGTGCGACTATTTTTCCCTTATCGGGATGTAAATTTACCATGTCTGCCCCCTCCGTTTGCCTCCGGCGTCGCCCCGAACAATAAAAAAAATAGCCATGTCCGCACTAAACCAAGCTAATACTATATATTCCGCCCCCTCCATTTCCGGATCCTGGATCCGCCACTGGTTGTAAAGCTATTTCAAATGAAGCGTACTGCACTTTTGTTTAGTTTAATGTCATTTAAATTATGTTCACTGTCTGTTGATTTAACACTACTACTATTTAGAAAAATGAAATATATTCAAATATAATTTAAAAATAATCTTAAAAAATTCCCACAATTACAAGCATCCAAGCACGATACTGAATTCCGGCTCTCACACACTATTAGAGCATCCACATCCGTGCTCTTACCAACGAGCAGGAATATGGGCCCGGACCCACTTTTACTCTCTACTCTTAGGCAAGAGCACAACGTGCTCTTCCGCAATGACATGCTCAAGGGTCCCACCATTCTATTATTCAATTTAAATAAAAACATTTCCAAAATATTAAAATGCATTAAAAATAACCGGAATAATATTACAAACTACAAAAAAATTAAAAATTACATAATTAAAATCCTAAAAATTAAAATTTTCTTCATTAAAGTCTTAAAAATTAAAAATTACATTAATTAAATCCTAAAAATTAAAAATTACATAATTAAATTCATAAAATTAAAAAAACTCACTACTCGTGGCCGAATTTCGCCCAAATGGATGATGAATGTGTGTATTAATAGATGATTTTAGGATTAAATTTTTAAAAAAAATTTCAAAAAATGGTAATAAAATCTGTATATTTTTGGGAATCCAAAAAATATATTTTTTTAATTTTTGGTATTATTTTCAATTTTTAAAAAAAAAAAAAAGAAAATGTCAACTGCCAATAGAAACGCGCTACGTCAGCCTGCTCTCTGGCACGGACGTGCTCTTAACTAAGAGCAGCGCCGTGCCAGCGGCAAGAGCGCAGCCGCGGACAGCGGTGTGCTCTCCGCTATGGATGCTCATAGTCCCTTTTATAGTCAATGAGTCTACACAAACACATCTTCCATGAATGCAATCACATCCATGGCCTATTATGATTAAAATATTATATCATGATCATGCCAACCTAAAACGGTCATCATCCTACAGAAATTAGTTCGTGAAACTTCACAGCGTACACCACAAACTACACAAGTATTCAGTCCAAAGAATTTGATAAACTAAGGATGTCGAGAAATTGACAATGAATCATACACATCTATTCTATTGACCATATTTATTATGTGAACCTTAATGGGAATTAAAATATTTAAGTGACACAAGCTAAAATCTAGTGTACCAAATTTATTAACTCTTCTTAATTAGGAACAGTACTAAAAAAAGCATTGCACGGTATACAACGAATGCAATTTATATATTTAAATCTAGAGCCACAGTATTTCACAATATTAACAAAATCCACAAGAAAAAGCAATGTTAAAGAGTAAACTCAGACAAAAGCTATCACCAAAATGCAAGACTCCATATGGGTCAAACCCTGATTCAACGCAATCTTCATCTAAACTCAAATGAATGAAGCCAAGGTCTCAACAAATTGCAAAACTTTATATGTGGCCAACCCCTGAATGAAGCCAAGGTCTCACAAAGTGTGAAACTCTATATGGGCCAAACCCTAAATGAACTAAATCTTCAACAAAAATGTCTCACCAAAATGCAAGCTGACTCGAACCCATGTTTCATCAGCTAAACTCAAACAGAAGCCAAATTCTCACCAAAGGGCACGACTGCATATGGGTCAAGCCCTAACTGAACGAGATCTTCAGTCGATAAAGTTGTACAAAGTAATACGTCCCTCCACCATAACTAGCACAACCGACCCATTCATTACCCCCAAAATCTCCCCAAATCGTGGTGTGGGTTGATTATGCATCATGACCCAATGAGGATCAACACCTTCGAGCTTCCAAACCTGCATTGCTGTGTCGGGAGTACCATGATCCACTGTGTGAATTTGAAATAAATCACCGTTGGATACTTGGTTGTAAAACCTCATCCTACTTAGCAGATTCGGATCTTCCAATTCCTCTACATAGAGATTATCCGGATACTCAATTTCACTTATTTGATTGCTAGCCCTGTTCAAATAGGGTATATCCGACATGTAATTTTCAGGCACCATTACCACTCCCCATGTAGTCAACACAACATGCCTCAAAGTAGGGAGTTTGATATCAGAATTAAACTCCAGAATTTCCCAGGTGTGAATAAATCTCAATCTCATCATCGGACTCATCTTCTTCCTTTCTGAATCGGAGTCCCTCTCATAGCTCTTCACACGGGCAATCACGTAGAACGGGGATGTGGCTGGATCGAACTGGAAACTCATTCCTAAGGCACAGTTGTACCTTTCGTCGGCATTAAACGTAAAATATCTCGATAATATATCTCGAGTCCCCGGAAGCCGGATCATAGACCCAACAGTGGTCTCTATCGACTTGCTTACTCTCAACAGCAACAAACCATTCGAACAATGGGACAAGTAGGTTGTTGGAAGGAGAAGATCTTGGAGAATCAAGAGGCTGATTTTCCTACAATCACAATTAATAGGAAGATTAGTATTTTATATTTTCCATGTATATGAAATTAGGTAGATCTTACCTTATGTGTATTCTTGTTGGTAGCCTATAAGAAGGCATGTATAGCTGCTCCAATAATCAATTGAATCGAATGAAATTATCACCCAAAACCCATCTTTTAACCTATTTTATCATGGCTTCAGAGCAGGAGTCGAACTAGGGCTCAGATTTTACAAAACTCATCACTGCCCACCCCATACCAATCTCGGCCAATTCACAAAATCAGAGAGCAAACAAACTCAAATCAGTATCCCAACAATGTCAGACGAAAAGAAACCAACCGAATCAGACTCAGAATCATCAAGAAGCAAGATACGAGCAAGTAAAAACGTAACTGTTGCGTTTAAACTCAATGGAGGAAATTACCCTCTATGGTCGCGGCTAATGAAAGTTGCGATTGGGAGCAGGGGAGGCTACTCCCATATTACCGGAAAACCAACTCCGCCACTGCCAGGGAGCAAGGAGTACGATGATTGGGAGGAAACGGATTTAATCGTTTTCTCCTGGATTGTGGATAATATCGAGAACGATATCATTGCCGATTTCGCTCATCACCAATCGGCCAAGGCAATTTGGGACAGTCTAGCTACCACATACGAGAGTGAAGCCGATCTATACCTCGTATACGACCTGGAAGATAAAGCAAATACGATCAGACAAGGAACCATGGATCTAGAGACATATTACTGCAAAATCCACGGGATGTGGATCAATATTGATCGGTGCCAAAAACAACCGATCGATTGCTGCGAGAAGGGCGTGAACCAGTTCAGAATCTACTCAAACACCAAGAGGCTACTCCGATTCCTCGCGGGATTGAATGATGAACACGAGGGAGTGCGACGGGACATCCTCAAAGAAGCGTCCCCCCCTCCGCTAGAAACTGCCTATGGGTGGATCAAAAAGGAGGCAGCCCGACGGAGGTTAGGGACACCGGAATCCCCAAATCCGGTTACCCATAGTCACGGAGGAGGAGACTCGCAGGGGATTGGACACGGACTGGCGGCTCAAGGACAGCGACCCGGAGGTCAGGGGATTGGACACGGACTGGCGGCTCAAGGACAGCGACCCGGAGGTCACCGAAACGGACCCCCCAGACAACCCACCACCACCCACCGCCCGGGAAACAAGCCGGTGGACAAATCGAAGTTGTGGTGTTCTCACTGCGGGATGCAGAAGCATACCCGCGAAACGTGCTTTCAATTGCACGGCTACCCTGAATGGTGGGAAGAGAGGCAGACGGCGAAGGCAAGGATGGCGGTTGGAGTAACCACCGGAGATGAGTCACACAAATCGGTGGCTGGAAACCGAGATGCTCAAATCGGGCGTGGGAAACAGAGGAACGAACCGGAAGCCTCCAGCGGAGGCGGGAACGGCGGTGGATTGATTGGCACCGGCAATTTCGCCGGCAGAACACGAGACCGAACTGGGGAAGGCGGCGACATCGGAGGTAACGGGTTAGGGGGAGTGAACCCTAACCCTCACTTTCCTTATCAAACCCCCAATTTTTTTAAATCTCGCTTTCCTCCCCTAGATTTCCCTAAATTACAGAATATACCCCGTTTTTTGCATAATAGTCCCCAAACTTGTGATGTGTTACACCCTGGACCCCAGACTGTTGAATTTTGTGAAAACCCCCCAGATTGTTTGGAAAATAGACAATTTAGCCCTATCCCACTTAGAAATCAATTTGAGCCCTTGGACCATATTTCCGCTGCATTTACAGTAAAACGGGATAACCGGGATGAAAAAAAGGGTGGATATTTGATTGTGGGGCAACCGACACCATGACTCCAAATAAAAATGATTTCATTTATTTTAGTGATATCACTAAGACCTACATCCAAACTGCCAGTGGGGAATTAATTACTGTGGCTGGGGCGGGTACTATTGAGATATCCCCGACGTTAAGATTATCAAACTGCCTCTATGTTCCTACTTTGTCTCAGAGATTGATGTCCATAAGCCATGTAACAAAAGAATTGAACTGTACATTGCTGATGCATCCGGATTTCTGTATTTTGCAGGATATTCGGACGAGGAAGATACTTGGGCGTGGCACTGAGAGCCAAGGACTCTACTACGTGGATGAGATAGCTCAACAAGGCAGTGCGATGCTGGCTCACGGGTCCACGAAAATGGAGATTTGGCTTTGGCACCAACGACTGGGACACCCCTCTCCTGGTTATTTTAGTTTGATTTTTCCTAAACTTTCTATTCCCAAAGATTTTTCTTGTGAGACTTGTGTTTTGGCCAAGAGCCATAGACAAACATTTAAACCTTCAATTACTCGTATGCATTCTGTTTTTTCCCTTGTTCATGCTGATGTGTGGGGTCCTGCACCTGTTATTGGGGGGAATGGTTTGAGATACTTTGTGATTTTTGTAGATGATTGCACTAGGATGACATGGATATACTTTCTAAAACACAAATCTGAGGTGGTTGATAAATTTATCCTTTTCTTTAATCTTATCCAAACCCAGTTCCAAACCACGATAAAAACCCTTCGATCTGACAATGGGAGGGAATTTGTGAACCAAAGAATGACAGATTTTTTCACCGAAAAAGGCCTGATCCACCAAACTTCTTGTCCTTACACACCAGAACAAAATGGGATAGCCGAAAGAAAGAATAGAACCATCCTCGAGATAACCCGAGCCTTGATATTTGAGTCTAAGGTTCCCACACACTTCTGGCCCGAAGCAGTTGCTACCTCTATCTACCTTATAAACCGACTTCCCACTAAAGTCTTAAACAAGAAAACACCCCTCGACACCCTCTCCAAAATAACCAAAATACCCAAACACCGTAACCTCCAACCAAGAGTTTTTGGGTGCACTGTTTATGTCCATATCCCGAAACATGAGAGAACAAAATTATCACCTTGTGCTACCAAATGTGTGTTCGTGGGCTACGGAATTCACCAAAAGGGATATCGATGTTATGATCCAACCACAAAAAGGGTAACCACCACCATGAATTGCAATTTCCTAGAAACAGAGTTCTTTTACCACACCCAACTTAGTAGCCAGGGGGAGAGTGAGTCGAATAACTCAATAGACTACCTAAGTTGGTTTGTGCCCGAGTCAAATCACTCCAACAACAACCTAACAGAGTCAGTTAGCACCGCCACCGAGCAGATCTCGACCACTCCAGAGTACTCTCAACCGCAACCAAGTGTCTCGCCTCAACCGATATCCGAAACACCCGAGGTAACTCCTAATCCACCTCACGAAGATAGTACTACTGCTGACCCTATTGATACAGAAACTGTCGATGAAAGCACAACCCTTGATGAGAGTACAGGACGATACATCCTTCCACCTCGAAGTAATCGTGGAATTCCTCCAAAAAGATTCTCCCCAGAAAAGACAGGCAGGAAAAATCAGTATGCGGTGGCTAACTTTGTGAAAGGAAATTTGGCCAAAATGGCTAGGGCATTTGAGGCTGCTCTTTACGAGGAAGAAGAAATCCCCTATACCGCAGAAGAGGCATGGAAAATTAAACATTGGAGGGACGCTATATTTGTAGAGATGGATGCATTGCTAAAGAACAAAACTTGGGAAGTCAGCCCACTACCTGAAGGAGCTACTACAGTGGGATGCAGATGGGTGTTTACAATAAAAAGGAGGCCTGACGGATCCATTGACCGATATAAGGCAAGGCTAGTAGCAAAGGGATACACCCAGACTTATGGTGTCGATTATGCAGAAACCTTCTCGCCAGTAGCGAAGATCAATACAGTGAGGGTACTTTTTTCGATAGCCGCCAACCGGGACTGGCCGCTGCACCAGTTCGATGTGACAAATGCTTTTCTGCATGGAGAATTGACCAAGCCGGTCTATATGGTCCCTCCACCTGGATTTACTGGTGACTTCAAAAATGGGGACGTGTGCAAACTCAAGAAAACGTTATATGGCCTCAAGCAATCACCCAGAGCTTGGTTTGGGAGGTTCACTGAAGTGATGAAGAAGTATGAGTATTGCCAGAGCAACTCGGATCACACCTTGTTCCTCAAAAAGAAGAATGGTAAGATCACATGTCTCATTATTTACGTTGATCATATGATTATCACTGGTGATGATGAGGAAGAAATAGAGCAGCTAAGGAAGAACTTGTCCAAGGAATTCGAGATGAAAGACCTTGGTCACTTGAAGTATTTTCTGGGAATAGAAGTGCTTAGATCAAAACAAGGGATCTTCATCAACCAGAGGAAATACGTACTCGACATCCTGGCAGAAACTGGAATGCTAGATTGCAAACCAGTAGACACTCCAATGGTTCAGAATCACGGACTACAGATTCGAGAAGGAGCCAAACTCGCTGATCGAGGGAAGTATCAACGGTTGGTTGGGAAACTCATTTACCTATCCCACACCAGACCAGATCTTGCATATGCCGTTGGAGTAGCAAGTCAATTTATGCATGCTCCACAGGAAGAACATTGGGAGGCAGTAATGAGAATAATACGGTACTTGAAGGGTACCCCGGGTCATGGAGTATTGTTCAAGAAACATGGGCATTTGGAAATACACGGCTATACTGATGCAGATTGGGCAGGAAATCCGAATGACAGGAAGTCGACAGCAGGATACTTCACCTTTGTAGGGGGAAACTTGGTGACATGGAGAAGCAAGAAACAAAAGGTAGTGGCATTGTCGAGTGCAGAGGCCGAATTTCGGGGAATTAAGAGTGGATTAACAGAAGTGCTATGGCTCAGGAGATTGATGACCGAACTCGAACTCAAATCCACACAACCATGTCGATTGTTGTGCGACAACAAGGCTGCCATTAGCATCTTAGAGAACCCAGTCCAACATGATCGGACGAAGCACGTGGAGGTGGATCGACACTTCATAAAAGATACCATTGATGCAAAGATAGTGGAATTACCCTATGTCAAGTCCGAAGATCAATTGGCGGACATCCTGACAAAGGCAGTGAACTCAATCTCTTTTCGAGGTGTATTGAACAAGTTAAGCATTGGGGATCCCATCACTTAACTTGAGGGGGAGTGTTGGAAGGAGAAGATCTTGGAGAATCAAGAGGCTGATTTTCCTACAATCACAATTAATAGGAAGATTAGTATTTTATATTTTCCATGTATATGAAATTAGGTAGATCTTACCTTATGTGTATTCTTGTTGGTAGCCTATAAGAAGGCATGTATAGCTGCTCCAATAATCAATTGAATCGAATGAAATTATCACCCAAAACCCATCTTTTAACCTATTTTATCATAGGTATTTTCTACGTTGATCACAAATTGCACCAATGCCTCGTTAGTAGAGCAAAGATAGTAATACCTGCTCATATTTATCACGCTATCGCGGTCGACAATAACAGATACGGGTGGATTTGGGTGGCGGAGGAGGTGTTTCCAGCGGAACGGATGAGAGCATATAGTGGCCTTCCAATGCTGTGATACTGCCTTCATTCTCACAAGAAACTTGCTGTCACGACCGCCATTTAGGGTTAATAAATGCGGGCAATCGTGATTAAAGAACTTAAAGAACAGACATAGAAAACTAGGGTTTCAAGAAAGGTTTGACCCAGAATTAATAAAACGACCAAGGGTTTGACATTATTCAAAAGATACCAAGTTTTCAAACATTCAAATAGACAGCTTCAAAGTTTAATAAAAGACAAGTTAAGGAAATGTCACAGCGGAAGCATCCAAGAGAAGAGTGAAGTCATGTGTGGAGACACAACGACACTCAGTGTTTCAAGACAACCATAGTTTTTATTTATATTTGCTCAACACCACCAACCGCTCGTCGCCGCTCAACCTGCACATAGGGAAAACACATGCAGGGCTGAGTACTATAAAAATAATACTCAGTGGCTCATGCCGAAAACATTTTTAAGTAAAAATATAATTTATCATGCCATCCGTAAGTAACCATCGGGGTTTAGCTTTAGAAAGGCCCGAGGCACTCAAAAACATTTCTCATAGTAAAAGTCGACTGATCAGTCATTTTCCCATAAACGTTAGCCATATCTGCCAATACATGACAAGGAATGCGGCCGCAAACCAGGTCACTAGACCGGCCAGCCCGTACGCTAGCACACGATCTACCATAGGTGTACACTAATCCAAGTAGGGTTTGCGGTCCTACGAGGATCTAAATTCGATTTAAATAATAGTGGCAAAAGCCACATCAGATAGGCACGTTAAAACAAAACACGGCATGATAAACATAGTAATTTCCACCGATAAAGTATTTAGGACATTGTCCTTAGTTAAAAGAAAGCCCACCTCGACCGTTTAGACCTTAAGTACTTCTTTCCCTTTGTTATCACACTTCGTGCACGAGTTATCACCTTTAGATAATATGTATTATCAATCAGTCACAAACATTGACTCATAATTATGCATGTCCGCAACGTTTCCCTTTTCCCCAGCAACAAAAGGAAGCACACCGTAGCATGCATCATCGAATAACACATCACTTCATCATAGAGTGGGTTCCTTAACACATACATATCATGTATATCATTTAAACACAACAACATCGTTATTTTCGCAAGGATAGAAATCTGGCAGAAAAGCGCGGTCATTTTGTAAAATTTATTTAAAATTCATCCGGCCTCCGTTGGGGCTGAAACTTTCCCAAAATACAGTAGACACATCGAATATCATTCAGTTAAAATTTCACATCAAAATAATCTTTTTAGGTCAGTAAAATTGAAAACGTAACTCACTGGTCGATAAAAAAAATTTCTGGCAGAACTGCGCAGTCAACTTCAAAAATTCACCAAAATTTCATCTTTCATCCAAATAGGTTTAAATTCACACACGACACAGAAGACACCTTGAGTTTTACTCAGAAAAAGAATCGTATAAAAAGGAGTTCGTTTGGTAGGTCAAACATGCGTCAGAGCCTACTGTCCGAACACTACAGATTTCATACTTCAAAATTTGAATTAGGGTTTTATCCTCATTCGTCCAAACACAACCTTTTTATGCTTCCAACACACAACCATGCTTAAAAAGGTTCTCACAATCATGTTCTCATATAATCACACATCATTCACTCATGATTCATTTAGACTTCACACAAATTCATTCAAAACGCATATTCACAATTTGTTCTCATTCAAACACGAATTCCCACCGATTAAATTACTAGATTTCAAATCCCTATACTCACTATATGCATGAGGGAGTCAAAACAATGTTTGAATGGAGAGGATGAAGAAAAGTTCGATTGTACCTTTCTTGATTGAAAGGTTCGGTAGAACAAATATAAAACTTGATTCTTCAACAACTCTTGGCAAGGATGAAAAGATCTTGAGTGGAGTAGAAGAACAAGTGGGAGAGGTGTGGGGAGGAGATGGGCGTGTGGAATGAGGAGGGAGGGAGGCGTGTAGTGACTAGGGTTAGGTTTTTCTCCCTTGTATTTATAGGGTATGAGAATTAAATTCCAAAATAATTAAATAAAGATTTTGAGAAGATTTGGTGGGGAGAAGTTGACGTGATTTCTGGGGAGGAATAAGTGGGATTTTCGAAATTATAGGCTATTTAATTAGCCTATGATTTAATTTGGTATTTCATGGAGTAGAATAAAAGAACAAGGAGCAGAATAAAAATAATAAATCCTCCCAATAAATAGTGAGTAGGCGATTTTTATATATATTCTCCCACAAGGAATTAAATTCAAATCCTAATTTAAATAGGATATGACAAGATCTCCTTAGATATGGTAAGATTTGTTAGGATGTTTATATTTATTCATGGAAGGGAATAAATAAGGGATCAAAATATATAATGAATAATTTCCTCCTCCCATAAATAGGAGAATTTTGAAATCTCCATGGTGTAAGGCATAGGTGTCGTTTTTCTCATAGAGAGAATAAGGAATAATCGGACTTTGGATTTAATTTGGATAAATATCCCAAGCAATTAATTAAATCCAAGGAAAAATAGGATTTCTTCTCCAATAATAACAGGGGTCGAAAATGCCAATTGAATACTGATGCTCCTATTTAATCTCACTCATCCCTTAAGAAATAATTCGCCACAATATATTTCACCCCGCATAGATTATTCACACAGCCACGTCACAATTTCAACCATTTTCACTTCCACCACATATTCTCAACACTTTGACCTTTCAATGGCCACGTCATATGTTCCACATCTTTGACTATTCAACAGCCACGTCATATGCTCAACGGATTTGGCTAATCAAATCAAATCTAAATTCCAAAACGCAATTAGATCACACAGAAAATATGCAATTAATTCACTCATCATTTAATTCACATACTTCACGGCATTAAAAGCATTAAATGCAAAAATTTTATGCTTCGCAAATTAGGGTTCTGAAAGTGGGGCGTTACCCTTGCATGGAACCCTAACTAGAATTTGATCAAGAAGATCACCATTCAGAGCACCTGATCTATCGCTGCCATAGTTTGATGGATTGTGAAAGTCAAATGTTTGAATTCATAAATGACTGTTTGAATTTGATACATGATATATGGAATGCAAATAAAGCTGACGTGTGAGTGTTGTTAAAAGAGGAAACGAGAGTTAGTTAGAGCTGAAACAAGAGTTAGTTAGAAGCGGTTAGAGTTGTTAGCCATTGATTAGTTACACACTCAGCTATATATAAGTTGATATCTCTCATTTGTACTCATTCAATTCACATATTAATGCAAAGCTCTTCTTCTCTCAATCTATCTTCCTTCTCGCCGAGTTTTATCTGTGTAGGTGCGATTCCGGTGGCCGTTCTCCCCTCCGGCAGCTCCAATTCTGCACCAAGTGGTATCAGTCGTAACAATCCTTCGTCTGTCATGGTGGAAACTCGCTCCGGCGACACGCGTCGCTTGGAGGAGATGCTATCGGCCGCCTTGGCTGACTTCTCCGCAAAAGTCTCTGAATCCGATCGCAAGCATGAGGAACTCGACTCAATTCGCGATAACGCTGATAGCGCAAGAGATACAGCTATGAAGGAGCTGTGCGAAGCAATCCTCGCTCTGCAACTTCAACATACTGAGATTCTCAATCGATTTGTGCCGAATCCTACTGCTGCTACTGGAAATCAATTTGCTGGAGGTATTCCTCACAATCATTTTGGAGGAAATGGACCTCAACGTCAGCCGTACTTCGCTGCTCGCCAATCGAAGGTCGGCTTCCCTATCTTCTCCGGCGAGGACCTGGCCGGCTGGATCCTTAGATGCGATCATTTCTTCACAGTCGATCTAACTCCGGAGGAATCTAAAGTGCGTTTAGCTGTGATCAATTTTGAAGGCAGAGCACTGCAGTGGTTCCAGAATTGGTCGAGGTATCAGGATCACGCTATGGCTACTCCTTGGCCTCTATTTCTGCAAGCACTCGAAGGAAGATTTGGCGATCAACTCCTCGGTGATCATATGACAGAGTTGCTCGCATTGAAACAAACAGGTTCATTCTCTGAATATCATGACCACTTTGAATTACTCTTAGGTCGTGTGTCTATCTCTTAATCTTTTGTTGTGGGCCATTTCATCAACGACTTGAAACCTTATGTGCAAAAAGCCGTGAGAATGTTTATGCCTCAAACTCTTGTGCAGGCGTATGCTTTAGCTCGTTTACAAGATATGTCTACACCGGTTAAAGAAGGACTTACTCAGCCTAGTAGACGATTTAACACTTCTGATGCTAGATCTTCACAAGCACACAATTCTAATCCCTTGCTCCCCACTCCTATCACACCTGCCTTTAAATCTAAAAGACTTCTCACTGAAGAAGAAATGGATGACAAGAGAGCTAGGGGTGTGTGTTATGGTTGTGATGAGAAATTTGAAAGAGGTCATCGATGTGCTAGGAAACAGCTGTATTTGCTTGAGATAGATGATGGTATGCTTCATGTTGAACCAGAATCTGATGTAATTAATGAGGAATTAGATGAGAAGAATCCCTTAATATCAATTCATGCCATTAATGGTTCATCCGCAAGAGGCTTTAGGACCATGAGAGTCACTGGAAGGTTGGGAAGGAGAGCTCTTCACATCCTTATTGATTCTGGTAGCACTCACAATTTTCTGGACCTCCAAACAGCCAAGAAGCTAGGGCTATCTCTCACGGGAGTGAACCCTATGTATGTGGATGTAGCTGATGGTAACAGATTGGAATGCAACTCCATGTGTAAAGGATTGAAATGGTCATTGAGAGGCACCACATTTGTCACTGATGTACTTCTTCTGCCACTGGGCAGTTGTGATATGGTGTTAGGCATTCAATGGTTGGAAACACTTGGTGATATCCAATGGAATTTCAAGAACCTCACTATGGACTTCACTTTGAATGGCAGACGACATGTACTTCGGGGAGGTCATAATGAGCAAGTGATTCACACTGCATCAGAGAAGGAAATGACAAAAATCCTTAGCTATAATGCAGGAGTCCAATTGTGTTGTATTCAGTTAAATGGTGAGGATTACTCTGATTTTTTTGTTGTGCAAAGCACTGATGAGCAGCAACAACTCCCCCACTCCATTCAGAAATTCTTAGATGCACATCAGTCTGTATTTGCAGAACCTACTACCTTGCCCCCTATGAGATCACACAACCATAAAATCTCGCTGATCCCTGGTGCCTCCCCGGTTAACTCTAGACCATATAGGCACTCTGCCTTACAAAAAAACATCGTGGAGAAACAAGTTGCTGATCTATTACATCAAGGTTTTATTCAACCGAGTTCCAGTCCATTTTCTTCACCCGTAGTGCTTGTTAAAAAGAAAGATGGAACTTGGAGGATGTGTGTTGACTATAGGCGGCTAAATAAGCTCACTATTAAGGACAAGTACCTCATTCCCCTTATTGATGAACTTTTGGAAGAACTCAGAGGTGTCACACTCTTTTCAAAGATAGATTTAAGGGCTGGTTATCATCAAATCAGAATGGAAGCTCAAGATATACCTAAAATCGCTTTCAAAACCCATGATGGACACTATGAATTTGTTGTTATGCCCTTTGGACTCACAAATGCTCATGCAACATTTCAGAGCCTAATGAATGACATCTTTAGACCATTCTTAAGGAAGTTTGTGCTAGTTTTTTTTTATGATATATTGGTGTATAGCAAGGATTTGGACTCTCGCTTGCTGCATCTTGAGAAGGTCTTCCAGAAACTGCATGAAAACTCTTTGTTTGCTAAAGCTAGCAAATGCGAATTTGCTAAGAATCAGATTGAGTATTTGGGACATATAATATCTGATGCTGGAGTCTCTACTGACCCAAGGAAAGTTCAGGCTATGCAAGCTTGGCCTACACCCACTGATGTTTCTAAATTGAGAGGCTTTCTTGGCCTCACTGGATATTACATAAAGTTTGTAAAGAATTATGGGATAATTTGTAAACCCCTCACTGATCTACTCCGCAAAGATGCATTTCAGTGGGATGCTAAAGCTGAGGAGGCTTTTTTGGCTCTCAAACAGGCCATGGTCTCTCCACCCGTTGTAATACCCGTTTTTTTTCTATCTTTTTAAGTTAAGAACTTTTGTTTTGAGAATGAGCAAGCGATAGAACTTGAATAAAATGCCGTGTTTGTTTCGATTGGTTGTGAATGGAAATAGTGAATGCTTGAGTCGTTGTTGGTTAATCGTGTGGTGAAAGTAGTCGGCGAGATTGATGTGAGTTCTGTCGACGTGAGTTTTGGGCGTTCGTTTACAATGTACTTGGAATAACAACAATGTACTAAAATAATAAAACACCACAATTTAATCAATGTAATAAAATTATATATTTTTTGGGCCTATCACTTTTGTCTATTTTTTTTCTTAGCCCATTTATCCTTATGCAATTGGGCTACTTTTAATATAGCCATTATTTCCTAATTCCTATTGAATTCCTGCAGCCAACATAAATCCATTCTTCTAAATTCTTCTACACGTTTCTTTACTCATCAAAACCTCCACTCCAAAAATCTCTCCAACAAACAAATCAACTCTCTGCATTATATATCTCTCCCCACAACTGCATCTTTTATCAGCCGTTTCATAATTTCTAGTGCAGATTTCTTTCCTTCCAACAAAGGTATAATCTTCCACTTCAATTCAGTGTATACAACTCTCTGGTTATTAAATCCATAGCACCATTTTTTTTTCTTGTCACAGTTAAGAGGAAAACAACTGAGCAACCTGTGAAATAACCATCCCTCTGCAATCTCAAATTGTTCTCTTCATTTCAAAGGTACACTCCCAAATTTGGAAATCCTCTGCAAATTAACATCCAAACATTCATAGTAGTACACGAATTGAAATTTTTTGAAACTGTTTAATGTTTTGTGCTTGATAAAGTCTCGATCTTTAGGGCCATTAGAAACTATCCTCTCGTTTCTTTAATCTCTAGATCTTGGAAATCCTTTTCTCCCCATTAATTTTTGAAATCTAATAATTAGAAATCATATGAAAGCTTGGGTAATAATAGAATGGGGAAACAGGAGAGCGAGAGCTTACCTGTTGTGAGAAACGGTACTGCCGACGGAGGAGCTGGGTAGCGGCTGGATTGCAGTGTGATGGCGAGGACGGTGCTGAGACAGAGACAGCGACAGCACAGTATCGACGGCGGCGACGGAGGGGCGTGAGGCGGCGCCGAGTTTGGGACGAGGGAGATGAGTTGGGATCGTTCCTGTTTTGGTGAATTGCAGAAGAGGATAGAGAGAGAGAGATATCTAGAGGGAGACAGAGAGTAAAAAGAAATAATTCGAGAACTAGAGAGAGAGCATTAGCCGAATTTGTGTTTATGTGAAAGTTAGGGAGAGAGAGACACTTTTGCTGGCATTATATTAAATTCTTTTGGTTGTGATGGAAGGGAAATACGTGTATTTTTAAAATTTTGTTTTAGATTTACTCTTGTGCTTTTTTTAAAATCAGTGAAGAGTTGGGATGGTATTAATGTTTTGTGAATGGAGTATGTACGGGCGATGGACGTGGAGGATGTTGAGCAGAGTTCATGGATTGTTTTGTCATGATTAATAATTGTTGGATTTGTCGTGTCTTCATACTCGGCATTTTCCGTGTCTTGAACGCTTCCGCTAAGAGTACTTTTCTTTAGAGTTGTTTATTCGTGCAGAGTCTAACTCGTTTGAAAATTGTTTATTGTCCATTCTTTATTTATTTAGAGTTGGTATTATTGTTAGGATAATATTATGACGTTTTCAAAGTTAATCCAATTATTAAATTTTTGGTCAAATGTGTATGTTTTTCCCCTTTCTTCCCCGCTTCTTTAATCCTCCCCTAGTCGCGATCAACCGTATTTTCTATCCTTAGAAAATGCGGGCGTGACACCCGTACTTGCATTGCCTGATTTTTCTATTCCATTTGTGGTGGAGACCCATGCTTGCAGTTATGGCATTGGAGCTGTGCTTATGCAAAATAACCATCCCATTGCTTTCATAAGCAAGGCTCTTTCACCCAAGAATAGAGGGCTATCAGTATAAGATAAGGAGCTCTTGGCCATTGTGTTTGCTGTACAATATTGGAGCCATTACTTGAGTAATATGCCTTTTGAAGTCAGAACTGATCACAAGACATTGAGTCATTTACAGAAACAGAAACTCACTACTCCGGGGCAACTCAATTGGCTCTCCAAACTGATGGCTTTTGACTTTGAAATCACTTACAAGAAGGGTGCAGGCAATATTGTTGCTGATGCTTTATCTAGGGTCCATTCATCTGAGATATTTTGTATGGCTATAACCACGGTTGCTACTGATATCTATCCTTTGATTCAAGTCTCATGGGAAGCTGATCCAGAGTTGCAGAAGGTGATCCAGGAGCTCAAACAGAATCCTAACTCTACATCTAAATTTTCTTGGTTGGGGAATCAGCTTAGAGGAAAAGGGCGTCTGGTTGTAGGGAAAGATGAGGCTCTGCGATTACAAATTATCCAACTATTCCACAACTCAAGCTCTGGAGGACACTCGGGTGTCCTTGCTACCTACAAAAGATTATCCTCTCTTTTCTACTTGGCCAACATGGAGAAACAGATCAGACTCTTTATTCGTGAATGTTATACTTGTCAGCGTTTTAAATATGACAATAGTGCTTCACCGGGGCTGCTCCAACCTCTGCCTATTCCTGAAGCTGCTTGGTCCCAAGTCAGCCTTGATTTCATTGAGGGGCTCCCTTTATCTCAAGGGAAATCGACCATATTGGTGGTGGTGGATAGATTGACCAAGTATGCTCATTTTATGTCTCTTACTCATCCATATTCAGCTCTCTCGGTTGCTCAAGCCTTCCTTGATCACGTGTTTAAACTCCATGGTCTTCCTACTATTCTCATCAGTGACAGAGATAAGGTTTTCCTCAGCCAATTTTGGTCGGACTTTTTCAAATTGCAGGGTGTAGAGCTCCATATGTCCACAGCTTATCGCCCTCAATCCGATGGCCAAACCGAGGTTGTAAACCGATGTTTGGAGACTTATCTTCGATGTATGTGCGGCGATCAACCCACCAACTGGAGTAAATGGCTGAGTCTTGCTGAATTTTGGTATAACACCTCTTTTCACACAGCCATTGCGACCACTCCTTTTGAAGCCTTATACGGTTATCCCCCTCCACTTCATATTCCTTATTTCCGGGGTGATTCAACCGTGCATGATGTGAATGAGAGTCTTTTGGCTAGAGAAGCTATGATGGACGTGTTGAAATTCCACCTAGGCCGCGCTCAGGCCGCACTAAACAACAACACGTTCGGCATCGCTCAGACTGACGTTTTGCTATAGGTGATTGGGTTTATTTGAAGCTCCAACCTTACCGACAGAACAACCTCCATGATAGACAATTCCATAAACTCAGCCCCCGCTTCTTTGGACCTTTCAAGATTGTGGACAAGTTTGGGGAGGTGGCGTACAAGCTTGCATTGCCTGCTGATGCAAAAATACACCCGGTTTTTCATGTATCTCAATTAAAGAAGAAGGTAGGGTCACTCTCTCAACTCCATGGAGGTCATAGGCAACTCAAATTTTTTGGAACCAGTTCAGATTCTGGACCGCCGTATGGTGAAATGTGGGAATCAACCGGCAACTCAAGTATTGATACATTGGACCAACTCCTTCCCCGAAGACACAACATGGGAGTTCTTACACGATATTCAAGAGAGATTTCCTCAATTCCAACCTTGAGGGCAAGGTTATTTGAGGGGGGATGTTTGATACATGATATATGGAATGCAAATAAAGCTGACGTGTGAGTGTTGTTAAAAGAGGAAACGAGAGTTAGTTAGGGGTGAAACAAGAGTTAGTTAGAAGCGGTTAGAGTTGTTAGCCGTTGTAACTCAGCTATATATAAGCTGATACCTCTCATTTGTACTCATTCAATTCACATATTAATGCAAAGCTCTTCTTCTCTCAATCTATCTTCCTTCTCGCCGAGTTCTATCTGTGTAGGTGCGATTCCGGTGGCCGTTCTCCCCTCCGGCAGCCCTAATTCTGCACCAGAATTCTTGTTTACCAGTTATCAACCGATCAAAACTAACGGTAATGTTTCCAATTCTAAACTCTATGCTTCATTAACTCATTAATGCTGATGCAACCTATATTTTGTTGACTACTTTGACTGAGGGTATACAAAAATTACTGTACTGAAATTTTGTCAATAGTAATATTTCTAAGGATAAAATAAAATGGCTGAACGAAATGCCTATTCACAGTAGCACCATTAAATCCGCCCTTAATATGCTTATCTCTATTGTTTAGCATTTTATCAATAGCACCTAAAAATACAAAGCAAAAAAAACTAGTAGAAAAACTAGGAAAAAATAGGGTATTTAGAGAAAAGAGATTGGGTTGAATGAGTGATAAATGAGGTGAAAATTTTGATATTGATAGAGTGAAAATATAGAAAAACATTATAAAAAATTTAAGAAGAGATTGCATTGCAATAGCGCCCATCCCTCCGCCCATAAATTTGTCGATGATCGGTCGCCCAATCCATATGGTGAGTGCTAATGCATTTTCTCCGGGCAATGTTCTTGCAATAGCAGACATAAATCCACAGTTCGCTTAGGGTGGATTGGTGGGCACTATTGCGAATGCCCTAAATCATAACTAATTGGGCGGATAAACTAATATTTTATTTCATAATATTCCTTTTGTCCCATTAAATATGAAACATTTGGTTTCTGGCACGTGATTTTGTGTAGTTTTGTTTTGTGAATTATTGAAGAAAGAGTAAAATAAGATAGATTAAAAAGTAGAGATGATATTATTTCCATTTCAGAAATATATTTTATTTTTAATTAGACATCTCAACAAGAAAAACGTTTTATTTTAACTGGACAGAGGGAGTAATATATAAGCTATTTAAATTGTTAGAATGGATTTATGGGCACTATTGCAAATGTCCGGAGTCATAACCAATTGGGCTATAGGCCAAGGCCACTTTTAACTCTCTGTCTAAGAGCATCTCCAATGGCGGACGTCCGGTCGGACGTCCGCGACGGGCGACCTGGACGTCCGCCATTGTGGCGTTTCAACTCTGATACGGACGTCCCGTAAGGACGTCGGATGTCCTCGGACGTGCGGGCGACAGGCGGGCGGACGTCCGCCATTGTGGCGTGGGTCGGGCGTCCGGTATTTAATTTTTTTTTAAACTCTATATATACGGCTCGTTGAACTTCATTTCATTCGCACCACTTGTGTTAACAAGTTTCTCTCTTCTTTTACTATAAATTTCATTTCTACTTAATGGAGACCGACAGGAACTCCCCCGCCACGAGCGAGTCGCAGACTCCGACATTTCTCGCCGAACTATAGGGAAACTCTAGCGGAAATGCGACAACGGTTCCGGCAATGTCGGGGATGGGTGGAATGGGTAGGATGGGTGGTATGGGTGGGATGAGTGGTATGATGTCCCCTTACTGCAATATGTACAATTGGATGGGTGGGATGGGTGGTATGATGCCCAGGACAGCGGGGATGGGGGGCATGACCCCAAATATGATGGGGATGGGGATGGGGATGGGGGGCATGACCCCGAATATGATGCGGATGGGTGGGATGATGCTGGGGATGATGCCGAGGATGATGCCGGGGATGATGCAGACCATGCCTGGGGGAGGGGGTGGCAGGGGCCCTGAACCACTAGCGGATGATGTCTATCGGCCGGTTATCGATATGTTGTCTACTGATACCCCCTCCAGTTTTGTTCCGGAGACTCAGTTCACCTGCGTGGATACTTTCTCTTTTGAGGAGTTAGGGCTATCTCCAGTCAGGGAGACTCCCGATGATGTGGGGACAGCGGCAAGGGGCAGGGGCCAGGGCAAGGGGAAAGCCACAGGCTCTTCCCCGCGAACGGTGGCTGAGGAGGAGGATGATGAGGAGACGGTAAAGAGGACGGTCTGGAGTGTGTGGGAAAACGTCGTGCTTTCGAAGGCTTGGGTTTCAATAGTCGAGGATCCCTATGTCGGTGCTAACCAGCATGTTGACAGACTGTGGCATCGCGTCGCTGAAGCCTACCTCACACACAAACCGGCTGGAGCGAAGTGTCGCGTGCCCGAACAATGCCAGAAACAGTGGGAGCGGTTAAGGCCTAAGCTTAGTCGATTTGCCGGCCTCTACCAAAACAATCTCCGCCAGGCAACCAGCGGTATGTCCGAGGAGGATGTGAAGAACCGTGCCTTGGCGCAGTACCCCGACAGATCCTTGAAGTTCAAAGATTTCGACCAGTGGGATATCTCATGGTGAAGGATTCCCAAAAGTTTTGTGGGTGTGTCGAATCGGGCTGGCAGAAGCGGACGAAGATCAACGCTTCCGGTGAATACAGCAGCAGTGCTGGTTCGCACGAGCTCCCAGAAGCCGAGGAAGTGTCCCCGCTACCTCAATCAGACTCCTGCCGGCGTCATCGCCTGATTGGGCAAAAGGCTGCGCAGTGGAAGGCTAGGGGAAGCAGCAGCGGTAGCGGGTCGTTCGAGGTCCAATCGGAGGCCCCTGCTCCCCCAGAAGAGTATAATCGTCTCGCCCGCGCGCAGATAACGACTAGTTTGGTCCGGACCATGCATAGGTGGCATAGCACGACAGATCCTGTGTACAAAAGGATGTTGAAGGATGTCATCGATGGATGTCGGCGCGATTTGGGGATGCCACCCATTGGAGATGATGGCGCCGAGATTAGCGGCGGGGACGACGGGGGTGGCGACGGCGAGGGCGGCACGGGCAACGAGGACAACGCGGAGTGAGCCGAGTCTAAATTTTCCCGTATTATGTTATTTTTATTATGTAATTTTTCTTCTTTTTTTATGTAATTTTTTTTAATGAAGCATTCGCAATTTTCCCGTATTCCGTGTCAAAATTATAATTCCGTTACGTTTATAAATAATTATGATTTTTTTTATTGCGGGAAGTCCTAGTGGGAAGGGCGATGAAAATGGCGAATTGTGAAGGGGATGTCCTAGTGACGTGGCAGTGGGATGGGAAGTCCTAGTGACGTGGCAGGAGGTGTTTTTGGGAAGTTCTAGTGGATGTCCGAATGAGACATCCGTGCATTGGAGATGCTCTAAGATGTTTTTCAATCCACTACAACACAAATACTACTATGACTAATTATTGATTATACTTTCCAATCTCAGCCAATCAAACACTATTCGCATAAAGTATCGAAAGTTAAATTGTCCGATCATCAGATCATGGGAACCAAATTGTTTGCAGAATCACTAGACATACATGTGTCTGGAATTCATGTTTGAGTCTCTCTCTTACGAGTATTATCAATCAGTGTGCCATCATATTCTATTATTAATTTCTTTTACAATTATTTTTAAAAGCAAAAATATAGAGTTTTGAAAGAAAAAAAAATGCCCTCGTCCGTCGGGCGCTAGCCGGTTGCAATAGTGGATGAGCGCGACGGACGAGCGGCTCGCTGGTCGCTCGTCCGCCAACTGATCCACTATTGTGGATGCTCTTAGTGTAGGAACCGTCCATATCGAGAAATAGAGAGAGAAAAACATGTAAAAAGAGTGTGCTTCCAAGTTTTCTGCACAACGCAGCTAGGTTTTTGTCATAGTCGAATGTCCAAACATTGTCCGATCATCTTGAAATTTTAACAGGAGGTCAAGTTTCATTCTAACTAAAAAAAATGAATTTGAATGGTTAGACTCAGTTATTAATATTTTAACGTGACTGCTGTTTTTTAAGATTTTTATTTCATCTCTTTTGGAGTTGTGTTGATTATCTTGTGTAATTCTTTGTGTTGTTAAAGACCGGATATCATTATAAATTTCTAGGTTGTATTTTCTCTTTGGTGATAACGGATTTGGTAGAGTGGCTGGTTTTATCTCTTTACTTTGAAAAAAGTTTTTTCACGCAAAATCTTGGTATTTCTATTTTCTATTATCATATTTCATTATCATCTCATTGATTTGTCTATATTAGGTATTACTAGTATATTGTGATCTAAATATTTTTTTGCACATTGAGAAGGTTTGTTTATCTATTCTGCTTATAAATTCCTGTTTATGGGAAGTTCTATTTATGAAAAGTTTTCTTTTCCGTCTGTTCCATAGAAATAACCAATTTCTATTTATGGAAAGTTCTCCTCAACTCATCACTTATATACCTCAATTTATTTACATCTTATACCATCATGGTCCACCACTAAACACCAATAATAATGTGAGTCTTACTATCCACTAACACTATTTTTAATTACCCTTCTCATCTCCTCTCTTATCTTACCAATTATGAATTAATTTTTATGTCGTCCTAAATATCCCTATTTTTATGGGACGGGGGAGTATAAAGCTTTCATTTAATTTTTTTTTCAAGAATCCATTTCCATTAATATCTTCAAATACAAAAATAGCGGTACAAATTTTCAACTTGCTTCTAGCCTTCTCTTTTTAAATTTTGCAAGGAAAGAGTGATAGACTCTAATTGCATATAAAAATTAATATTCTATCCATTCACAAAAATAGTTTAATTTTGTCATTTTACGTTGTCCAAAAAAAAGTCTCAATGATAAAAACGAAAAGTTTCTTTCTCTTACTTCACGTACTTACTTTCTATCTCATACTTTACCTAATTTTTTTCATGTCTCTCTTGCTTTTCTAATTTTTCATTAAAACTCATGCTATATGAAATTGTTTTTTATGGACGGAAAGAGTAAAAAAATGTTTTGGATAGCTATACGAAGATGCTTTAAGGGGACTATTTAAGAATAATGACGTTTGATATCTAGAGCTTTTGACTTCTGATTAATCAGTTGTAGTATATTCTAGTTGGGACAGGAAAGAAATACTCCATTCGTCTCAAGGTAGTTGGATCGTACTCTTTTTTAAATTGTCTAAGGTAGTTGAATCATTTCATTTTTTGGAAAAAAAATCTCTCTTCTCTCATACTTTATTCTCTTTTCATCTTTCTTATTTTATCTTCTATATTACTTTACTCTCTCTTCTTTAATCTTTAATATATCAATTTCTTAAATCTAAATGCTCCAACCACCTGTCTTCTTTAATCTTTAATATATCAATTTCTTAAATCTAAATGCTCCAACCACCTTGCCAGAGGGAGTATAACTCAGCTGTAGAATATCACTTTGATACGAGTACTTCTAATATTATTATTTTGTTTAGATATATTAATATTATTATTTTGTTTAAATATATTAGGTATTTGCATATCTTTTCATATATTTGTTTCTTGTTCATTAAGTTAGGGTAGTAGTTCTAGTATTATAAATAGGATAGATTGTTATCTTTTTATTCATTCAACCCATTAATGAAATCAGTATTTCGCCCAACTTGACTTGAATCACAAAATTCTATTTCTCTATCGCTGCCGATGAAAACTTCTCGCGCTCAGCTGTAATTTTTTGTCGTCCAAGCCACGACCAGTTGTTAAGGACCTAAATCCTTAACGTCGATTTCCACACAAAATCAAGAAACGAGATGTCGTCGTTGTCGAGCGCCCAACGTTTGGTCGTGACTTGGACGGCAAAAAGGGGCGGTTGAGCGCGAGATCAGCCTCGTCGGCAACCTTAGGAGATGTTTCTTGTTTGCTACTCAATTGAGCCAAAAGAATGATAATTTCATATATTGATTGAATGAATAAAGTGATAACAATAACTCCTATTTATAATGCTACTGACTTAATGAACAAGAAAACAAAGATATAAAAAAAAGATATGCAAATCCCTAATATATCTAAACTAAATAATAATAGTATAAGACTTGTATCAACTCCCCCACGGTTAAAATCCACCTTGTCCTCAAGGTGGGAACCACGAACCAAGGACGAGAGTTGAAAGCAAAAGCTTTAGCTAGAAGTCTCCTCCTGGATCAAACACATATCGAACAGCTGAATGTCTCCCTTTATCACCTCCAAGAATGCTCAAATATGGTGTGTCATTGCACGGAGGGATGAATCGTGTATCGACGTCGTTGGATGTCGAACGATGAACAATACTTGGGACATTGCCATCAAAGAAATCCACGTAGAAATAGGCAGTTATCCTTACACCAGTGCAAACACTTCCTCTCTTAAACCAACAATTCGTAACATCCGTCGATGACATTTGATCAACACTGAACGTTGCGATTATCTTCTCCACTTCACCAATAGAACCATCCTCCTTTTTATCTTCTAGCAATGTCTCCTCCTTTTCACCAATCTTCTCATCATATACCCCAACGAGCACTTGCGGTGACTTATTGTCGTTCTTGACAATCCATTTGTTCTTGACGAACTCTCCAGGGGACTCGTTGTTTGGAACATCAAGAGGAGCGCCATCATTGTAAACATCGGTAATGTCATTGGGAACATCATCACCGAATACTATCGTGGGTGTATTATCAGTTTTCTCTTCGGCTAAATTCTCATCTTGAATGTTCTCCTCAAACTCCTCCCCATCATCCGCATAACAGAGAATGCGTTGTTTACACACATGTCCCATCACCCATTTCTCGGGACAGTGCCAGCAGAGACCCAACCTGGACCGTTCTGACTTCTCCGCCTGGGAGACCCGTATTAGCGGCAGGCGTGGCTGCTCCGGAGTTTGACTGGTCACACGTGCGGGCTGACTGTACAGGTCCCGCGTTGGCTTTTCGGTGGAGTAGCGGGGCTGGTGGGAGGCGGGCTGGACTCGCGCTCTCACCTCCTCCCGAGGGCGAGGTCGATCCCAGCACGTCTCCAAGCGTCGGGGCCGGTCAACGGTCGGGTAGCCGCGGTCCTGCTGTTGCACCGGTGGGTTCCAGCACGTTGGGCGGTGCCGCTGCGTTGCGGTTGTCGGGTAGCGATCAAACCCTAATTGGTTCTGATGATCTCCGCGATCAGATAGGTGGCCACCCCTCTCGACGTAGCCACCGCGGTGTCGGGGCCAAGCGTCTTGCACGCGATCGCGGTACCCGATGGGCTGGTATCTCGGCTGTGGGCGACAATCAGGTGGATCCAAGTGGTGTGAGACGTAGGGTGATTCTGGATTAGGCCACGACGGTGGACGGAGTACTTCCACCCTGCTGCTCGGAGGGTCCCAACTGGTTACACGGCAAGGTTGGGCCGGCTGGTAGGGACGGAATGGCTGTGTGGCCTAAGGGAAGTCGTATTGACGACGACGATATCCGGCGTAGTCGTATGACATGTTGACGGACTGAGGCGTGGTTGTGGTAGGGGTTCTGTTGCCACAAAGCAGATAAACCTCCTTCCAATATTTCTAGGCCTAGGCAGTGAGTAATATGGTGTCTGGCAATTTCTCCGATTGATATTCTCATAGCACAGAAATTGTCTATATCTATAAACTTTCTTTACCGAATTGCCAGTCACACGGACGCTCTGCCGCAGCTTGAATTTCCAACTATAATATTGTTTTGGGTTATGGTTGATAGAAGATGGAGGATGAGATGCGGCAGTGATGGTGGTGCTGCGGAGGGTGTGCGGAATGATTCCGTTGGTCAGCGGTGTGGCTAGTTGTTGTGCGCGGGTGGATTCCCGTCGGGCAGCGACGTAGCTATGGTTCGATCGATGTTGTGGAGGGTGAGCTCGGGATGAAAGCACCAGTTGTTAAGGACCTAAATCCTTAACGTCGATTTCCACACAAAATCAAGAAACGAGATGTCGTCGTTGTCGAGCGCCCAACGTTGGGTTGTGACTTGGACGGCAAAAATGGGCGGTTGAGCGCGAGATCAGCCTCGTCGGCAACCTTAGAAGATGTTTCTTGTTTGCTACTCAATTGAGCCAAAAGAATGATAATTTCATATATTGATTGAATGAATAAAGTGATAACAATAACTCCTATTTATAATGTTACTGACTTAATGAACAAGAAACAAAGATATAGAAAAAAGATATGCAAATCCCTAATATATCTAAACTAAATAATAATAGTATAAGACTCGTATCACACTTCGACGTGATAGAAATGAGAGGCGGATTATTCCCAAGTCCAATGTGAGTGAAGCATTGTATATCCTATTGCGAGGGAGATATTATCCATTATCCACAGACTCCGATAATAACTTCTCTAAGCAAAATTAGCTGAGTTACTTTAGACTTGGACTATTAATAGTCTAACAATATCCTAGTCAAAAACTCATCTTGCCATGTCATCATGTCTTTCTCATAGCCTAACTACTGCCTTAGTCAAGCAACAGCTTAGCAATAGGCTAGCAATAGTCTAGCCAATGCAATAGCTCTCCCGAGAAAAAAAAACACAAAAAACAACAATAACGAAATGAATTGGGGAAAAAAACCATAGAAAGAAATGAAACAGGAATATGATATTTTAGAAAAAATAAAAATAGTTGACAAGCGATTGGCTAACGATAGACTAACCGTACTAGTCCGCGCCCTAGCTCTAGGGCGTTGGTTTTTCGTCCACTCGGCTAGCCTATCGCAATAGCGGACTAGTCGAGCACGCCGGTGGCTAGAGCGTCGGCTAGTCCGCTATTGTAGATGCTCTTACATTTCAATGAATATACTTCCAATCATGGATATCATAATCCATCTATTTTAGAATTAAATAATTAAAAATAATTTTAGTTATATATGTGTTATTTATTTATCTTTTCTACTAGCTTCTAGTAGTAATATATTAACAACTCGATTGTTTCATGACTTTCATCCCGTTTAATTTGCATTCACAACTCAAATAATCATTTCATCCCATCTAAAAGTCTTACACAATTATTTTTCTCTTTTCAAAAAAATCAATATAGAAAAATCATCTCACAAACAGAACATAATAAACTGTCTTGTGTATTCACCATAGATCTTAAACTAGATCCCCAAAATGGTTTACATGACCTCCTCCATGGTGTATCTGATTTGTAAAATGTTGTCCGTGGTGTATCTGATTAGTAAAATGTTGAAGCTAGTAGATAGTTTGATTAATTTATTATTCCGTAAACAAAAAATAGACAACATTAAGAATGACACAAGTTTTAATGTATAATTGGTAAAGTAAGAGAAATATAAGAAAAAGTAAGAGAGAGGGAGGGAAAATGTAATGGACACACAGTATTAGTGATTGTGAGATCCACATTCAAAATGACGTGTGAGGTTAGTATTTGTTGAAAACTTTATATTTTTAGACTTAGTCTATATTTTGTAGACGGATGGAGTAATAGATTTAAAATCCGCTGTTGTAAAAAATATTAGAGACTTTAGGGATGTCACATGTTTTAACAAAATTGATAAAAAAAATTAGAAAAAAATGATCAGGATATTATAGTGGAGATTGAAGTTCACCTCATAATAAAGAAAAACTTGCTAATTTGATGAGAGCGGATCAAAATGGACAAATGTTACTTTAGTATGTGGACGGAGTATCTTCGCCCATAATAAGAGTAAAATTATGATGTCACCACAATTAACAACACTATTTTTTAACAACACCATTTTTTTAATAAGTAACATATTTCTAAAATTAAAGTTATTAATATATACTGTATGATATATTTACACATTTAATATTATCATAATTAACAAATATATATTTATTCTTTTAATTATTATTCTTAAGAAAGTTCATCTTGTTAAGGTGGACATTTTGGATAAAAGCAAAATTCCTATAAAAATAGAGAGAATTTTGAAAATAGTACTCGAGATTTAACAAAATTGATAAAGTATGAGATTTAAAAAGAAAAAGCGATTGGAGTATTTAATCCGAACCAATCTCAAAATCCAAAATTGGCCTAAAACAAAATCAAATCAATCCGAAATTTGAAGGGAAAAAAATCGAATCCAAAATTTGAAATTCAGTTTGGTCCAGATCAGATATTCGGATCACGGGTACTTTGTTCACCCTTATACATATTCCAATTAGTCATGTCACTTATAATTTATTGTAAAGCTTTCAGTAATTTTTATCTAACTCTCTGTTTCTTAAAATTTATGATGAAAAAGTGATGGACTCCTAATTGTGAATGGAGGGACTATTTATTTTATAAATTTATTTTGAATAGCTATATGAAGATGTGTAATAATAATGGCGTTTAGTATCTAGACCTTTAGACTTTAATTAATTAGTTATATTGTAGTTAGTACAGGAAAGAAAAATAGACCATTAGTAGAATTATCACCTTAACTCCCACCATGTTCATATCTAGCTGGTTAACTTACTACTTTTGTCCACTTCCAACTAGTGTTGCCCACGGTTCACGAACCGGCGGTTCCGGTTCGGAACCGCCGGTTCCGGTTCGGTCGATGGCGGAACCGGAACCGAACCGTGAGGCTATTTCACGGTTCCGGTTCCGGTTCGGAACCGCCGGTTTTCCGGCGGTTTTGGCGGTTCCGGTTTTCGAACCGGCGGTTTTGCCGGTTCAATTTTTTTTTTTTTAAATTTGAAATTTGACTTTATACAATAAATCGGAACAAGACAATGCATAATTCAAGCACAAATAAGACGAATAAGGAGAAAATGAAATAAATTTTATTGATTTTGAGTTGTAACGGACAACGATACATTACAATTTACAATACATAAGTATACAATACAACAACATACAACAATATAATATAATTTACAAGTGTCGTCGCCTCGTGGGACTCGGAAGGTAAATAAAAAAAACATGAAATGGGGGGGAAAAGGAAAAATTGAAAAGGGCTTGGGATCAACTTAAACTTTCAAAGTTAAACTTTTCAAATTTAAGTTGAGTTGCCTACGTATCCACAATTTTATTGAGGAATCAAAGCCCACGTAGTTCTCTTACCTTAGGATCAACCTTTTTTTCTTGCAAAATGTTGTCCATTTTCTAAGCAAACACATATCAGCACGCCATATACACATTGCTGCATTTCTAATAGGGGCAATTTGATCTTCCAAAGCAATCAATGCATCTCGAACACACATAGCACAAATGAGAAATTGGAGACAAAGAAAGCGAATTGGGAGATTGAAGAGAGAAACTCTTATTAACACAAGAGTGGGGTGAATGTAAATGAGGATAGAGGGGGGTATTTATAGATAAAAATGGGAGGGGAAATGGAAGAATTCGAATTTGAAATTTGAAAAAAAAAAATTTGAATTGTCGGCAAAACCGGCGGTTTTTGGCGGAAAACCGCCAGAACCGCCGGTTTCCGGGCAAAACCGCCGGTTTCCGGGACAAAACCGCCGGTTTCCGGGACAAAACCGCCGGTTCGGTCAACGAAACCGTCTGCAAAAGCTGCGTCATGTCGCCTCGTTTCTCGCGCCGCAACCGGAACCCCCTGAACCGCCGGTTAACCGCCGGTTCACGACCCAAAAACCGCCGGAACCGGCCGGTTTTTCAGCTGAAAAGCTGCCGCCGGTCTGTCCCATCCACACGCCTTGAAATACGCGCCCGAACCGGCGGTTCCGCCGGTTAACCGCCGGTTCCGAACCGTCCGGAACCGTCGGTTCGGTGACGGTTCCGGTTCGAAATATCTTGAACCGGAACCGGACCGCGACCCAAATTCCGACGGTTCCGGTTCGGGAAAATGGCCACGGTTCCGGTTCGGAACCGGAACCGGTGGGCATGTCTACTTTCAACTATATACCCTACACGGAATTCAATCCCATGTGTCTTCATTTCAATCGTCTCTTTCCCCGCTTTCATCAATTTTGCTAATGCGATCCTACAAATCATACACAATAATATCATTTTGCTTTTGATGCTCTTTTCATTATTGCTAATCTAAGTTTTTTTTCGTTGTTATTTTGGGTTATTAACGTATAATATCATGTAACTTTTTAAAAACAATTCTACAAATTTCAAATTTAACAAATAATATCATCATCTTTGATATCATTTTCCAAGATGGATATCATCATCTTTGTTATTTTGTGAGTTGAAAATAATCCGAAAGCTGGCGGTGTTACACGGATGCAGCTACATTCGCAGAGTCCAAGATGATCGGTACAGGTTCTTTATTGCTATCGCATGACAGTTTATTTCTTCATGCGTTTTTCATCTTGTCAGTATGAGATTTTTCCTCCCCGTGTGTATCTGAAGCGAAAGCCATTCGTACTACACTTCAGTATGTTTCTCAACACTGCCCTGGGCCAGGTATCATACACACAGATGCACAAGGGGCAGTCTTCTCCATTATGAACACATCACCCGATTGGTCCGAATACGGACCCGTCATATCGGAACGTCAACAATTACTACTACAGAGACCTGATGTGGTAGTTGCTTCGGTTCGTCGTTCAAACAATAGATTAGCACATATTATAGCTCGTAACTCTTGTATGTATTCTCCTTGTATATTTTGATCTTTTATTCCGAATTGTATCATCAAATACTTTTTAATACTTGTATGTTTTGATCTTTTATTCCGAATTGTATCATCAAATACTTTTAATACTATATTATTTGCATTTAAGAAAATATGTGACTTCAGGTGGGATAAATAGTCTTAATAAAATGAATCTCTTTATATAAAAATAAGTAGTGAGAAGTATATAAAAACAAAAAGAAAAAGAGTAGATGAAAGTAGACTGAGTAAACGGTGAACAAGTTGCAATGAAGCAAGTACGTAAGGTCATCCACAACGCTGTTCCTATACCGTTCCTATACCGTTCCTTAAACCACTATTTGAGGGCACCACTGTACTTTTTTACTCCATTCCTTAACTAAGGAACGGAACCTGCAACCCTCCGTTCCTTAACCGTTCCTTAACCGTTCCTTAAATTACTATTCATTCAATTTCATTTTTTTTTATTTCCAACCCAATTCAATTTAAATAAACACACTTCATTAAAATTAAAATAACATTACAACTTAAAATTCAAAAAAATTAAAAAAAACATAATTAAAATACTAAAAAATAAAAAATGACATAATTTAAAATACAATTTTATAGAGACAACCAAGAATGAGTTTGTCCCACATCGAAAGTGGAATATAAAACATTCAAGGATGTCTCTATAAAATAGAGATAACCAAGAATGAGTTTGTCCCACATCGAAAGTGGAACATAAAACATTCAAGGATGTCTCTATAAAATAGAGATAACCAAGAATGAGTTTGTCCCACATCGAAAGTGGAACATGAAACATTCAAGGATGTCTCTATAAAATAGAGATAACCAAGAATGAGTTTGTCCCACATCGAAAGTGGAACATGAAACATTCAAGGATGTCTCTATAAAAGAGAGACAACCAAGAATGAGTTTCATAAATTCGCAAGCCCATCAAATATATATGGGCTAATACGAATTTCTAGTATTCATTTATTTGTAAAAATTGTTTTTAAATATAAAAAACAATTTTTATAAATAATAAATATTTTTTTTAAAATTCATTTTTTTAAAAAAAAAATGAATTTATTGCGTCAGCGTGACGACGCCCACTCGCGGGCCGGCGAGTGGGCGTCACGCACGACGCAGGGCGAGCCACGTCGCCGAAGCGCGTGGCGGCACGGACCGTGCCGCGTCTCGTGCCGACGGCACCCGGGACGGCATGGGAACGGAACCGCGACGAAACGCAGCGCCGCAACGCGTTCCGCTACGGTTTCGTTCCGAAGGAACGAAACGCGGAATGCCCGCAGCTCGCGTTGCGGGTGCCCTAACGTAGCAAAGATCTTTCTGGATTATCGGCGATCGAGTGGAATAAATTACATGGTCTCTTCATTTTTACCTTTCTTCTCACTCACTCACTCACTCAGATCCATTCCTTTTTCTTTCCTTCATTCATTTGCCCTTTTCGTTTGAGGGCTTTCTTCTCCAGCTCTCTAACGAACGATCCACTCTCCCAATTCCAACCTAAACAGCTTGAAAACACATCCAAAATAAAAATAATTATAATAATAATCTGTATCCCTTCTCCTTGAAATTCATCAACGGAAGTATATCGATTACCTCATTTTCCACACCATTTGGTTTAATAGAGAAATTTGGTTGCATCAGCATTCTCGCCGACACATCTAATACTACAACAGAAATTCATTCAAGGCACAGTGTTGCTTTGAAGAGAAATCACGGAATTTATTTTGAGGCGAAACGCCGCAAATTCAATCTCATTTAACGTAAGAGAAGGGGATTTTCCCGTGCCCTAATATTAATCGGGTGGGGTTATGTCTTGTTGTGATTGGAAACAGTTGGCGATCAATTGTGAGTGATGGATATTGCGTCGCAGCTGAAGCGCGGGATCTCGCGCCAGTTTTCCACGGGGTCGTTGAAGATGAGCCGGAGATTCAGTTTCCAGCGGCAGAACTCGCTGGATCCGCGGCGGAACAATTTCCGGTTCAGCTTAGGGCGGCAGTCGTCGATGGACCCCATACGGCGGACTCCGGTGCCGGAAGACAGCGCCGAGGAGGAGATGACTGTGCCGAGCAACCTCGACAGCACAATGCAGCTGCTGTTCATGGCGTGCAAGGGCGACGTGGATGGGGTGCGGGACTTGCTGGATGAAGGGATTGATGTCAACAGCATCGATTTGGATGGCAGGACAGCACTGCACATCGCTGCCTGCGAGGGTCACGTCGAGGTCGCCAGGCTTCTCCTGAGCAGGAAGGCCAATATTGATGCTCGGGATCGATGGGGCAGCACGGTACATTGGTTTATTTGTTGTGCTCTGCATTTGCGAAACTAAGAATTAATGGTGCTTGATTGATGGATACTTTTATTGTGCCACTGGAATTTCTTAAACTAGCTCAAATTTAAGGAGAGTGATAGTTAATGATTCCTTGTTTTACTTTACTTTTGTGGCAATGACTATATTAATTTTGATAGATTTTCATTTTGATCATGGCAGGCTGCTGCTGATGCCAAATATTATGGAAATGTGGAAGTTTTTAATATGTTGAAATCTCGTGGAGCTAACGTACCAGTAAGTATGAAAATCATTTTGTAGAGAAACTTATTTCCTTTTTACTGTCTCTAATATAAATTTGTTCTGTATTCTCAGAAAACCAAAAAGACACCCATGACGGTTGCAAATCCTCGTGAAGTTCCAGAGTATGAGCTCAATCCATTAGATATTCAAATACGAAGAGGTGATGGCATATCTAAGGTATGGTCTTCCGTGCAACTACCAGAGCATTGTACTCCAACTAGAAATTTAATGGCTTGTCAATATATTTGTATGTAAGTAATATGTATGACATATTGCTTTGAATTAATGGATTATCATTTATCAGGCATAAAGAGCTATTGTGCCTTCTCTATGTTGCTGATTATCAAAATGTCTCAAATTTTTCTCATGGAAGGAAATGATTACATGTTATCACACTTAGTTAATTCGATAGGCTGATTTTTAGGTATGGTATCTGTGAACAGGGATCTTATCAAGTTGCTAAATGGAATGGCACTAAAGTTTCAGTGAAGATACTCGACAAGGACAGCCATGCAGACCATGACTCGATGTATGTGCTGCTTTCTTTCCAGCTTTAATTCTAGTTTATCTATTTAGTTTCATTTTTAGTAAAAAAATTTCATTTGTATGTCTGTGTATCTTTATGCAAATTACTAAATTGGCCACCCCACCTAAAGCAGTATTGGCCAATTTATATGTTAAAAAGAGAAATGAGCTAACTCTTATAATGTGCATGCAAGTTAGATGAACTTAACTAATTGAATGTGTAGATAGTGTTTCTCAAGCAGTGATGTTTCATTGAAGTGCATTATCGGCATCCTTAATTTGCGAGATTGCCATGTCACAGTTACCTGCTAAGAACGAAATCTTTCAGTAAATTCTAGAAACTTTTTTAGTACTCATATGTCATTCACAATAGTTCCCAATCTTGGTTTTTCTTTTATCTATTGGCATGAAAAGGGGCTATGTGGCTAATGAAATTAGGTTTTTTACATGTTTTAGAGGCAAAAAGCTGAACAATAATTCCATAGTCTTTTATATTTGACATCGGTTTCCTTACCAATTAGCATACTCTGATGTGTTATCACAACTTGTTGTCTGAATGCAAGCTGTAAAAAATTTGCATTAGTACTGCCATAAAATCTGATAGTATTATTGAATCATCATGTTTTCTTTCTTTTTGTTATACTAGTACCTAGTATTTTATTTTCCTGTCTATGCATGACTTGATGAACTAAACTAATTATTATGCCCTACTCTGCAGAAATGTGTTCAGGCATGAATTAACCTTGTTAGAAAAGGTTCGGCATCCTAACGTGGTTCAGTTTATTGGTGCTGTCACCCAAAATATACCTATGATGATTGTTATGGAGTATCATTCAAAAGTAATCACCTCTCTCTCTCTCTCTCGCTACTCCCACTTCCAAGGCATATATACATTGTACCTCTATAAACCGGTGTAGCTCTGTATTTGTTGTTTGCTTCCTTTAGTATTAGCTACCTTAACCATCTTATGGTATTTTGACTTCTGCTTTGTGCATTCGTATGTAATGATGAATTTGGATTATATACTAGTATTGTGTGGCTTGTTTAGTTTTTAGAGTCTCTCATAGGGTCGACGGATGATAAGTTGTGTGTAGTTTCCCCCTAGTAACCACTTTGCTTATTTATGCTTCAATTTTTTCAGGGTGACCTTGCTAGTTACCTTCAAAAGAAAGGGCGTCTATCCCCGTCTAAGGCATTAAGATTTGCTCTTGAAATTGCCAGGTACTTGTGCTGATTCACAAAGAGATACTCCACCTGTTCTGTTAATCTGCTCAATAAGTGCTTGCTTCTGCTGTTTTTTCTATCTATGTTGCTCTTTTGCTAGTTGCTTCATTATTTTTTTCATAGTGCTTTTTGTTCAGTTGAGAAACATTTTTTCTTCTCCAGCTCTCTGGTTGAACTTCTGAGTTACTTCTATATTTGTTGCATTCTGTTTTTCTATATGATGTTCTTTTTTTTGCAGGGGCATGAATTGTCTTCACGAGTGCAAGCCTGAACCAATCATACATTGCGATTTAAAGCCAAAGTAAGGAATGCTTAAGTTGGTTAGAGTGTCTGAATGTTTTCCACTTAGATGGAGTATTTTCTTTACAATACACGTTTTTTTTAATATTTGCAATTTTTGTAAGGTGCCAGAAATATTTTGCTGGATTTTGGAGGGCAGCTGAAGGTTGCAGGGTTTGGTGTTACTAGGTTGTCAGCACAGGAACCTGATAGAGTAAAACTTTTGCAGCCTGAGGCCATAGATCGTTCAAGTGAGTCTTCACAGTTCTCACAACTATTTTACTAGTTTCTGTAGTTCAAGTTACTGTTCAGTAAATGGAAATTTCTACCAGTTTGGCTAGTTTCTCCAGGCTATGCTTGATTAAACATTATAATATACTATGAAGTAGTTTACGGTCTTATTCTTTTCTATATATGCTATATGTAGATGTATACTTAGCACCAGAGGTGTACAACAACGAAGCATTTGACAGAAGTGTGGATGTGTACTCTTTTGGTGTTATGCTATTTGAGGTATACTTTAACTACATGCTGAAGCACTTTGAGTGCACATGTTTGAAGTATGTATTTGTGACAAATGATATGATTAAAGTTTAAAATTGTTTGCCACGCTTCTTATAACAGATGATGGAGGGCTCTCCGCCATTTTCTTCAAAATCTCCTGAGGACGCTGCTAGGGTGATTTGCTTAGAAGGGAAGAGACCATCATTTAAGTCAAGATCTAATAAATCTTTTCCTCCAGAATTGAAAGAGTGAGTTATTCACTTGATCAAAGATGAAAGGCATAGAATTGAGTTTCACAAAAACAGCTGCTGTTCTTCACGTCTAATGCTGGTGGTGTATCCCAGGTTGATCGAGGAATGCTGGCATTCAAGTCCCAGTGTGAGGCCGACATTCTCACAGATCATAATACGATTGGATAAGATTGTCATGACATGCTCCAAGCAAGGATGGTGGAAGGACACTTTCAAACTCCCCTGGTATGCTCACACGTTCTTTCTTTTTATACAAATTATAGCACAAAGCAAAAAACGAAAACATGCTAAAACTGGCTATCCAGCTTGTCACTATGTGACTATGTTTTGGGGCATTGTCAAGCCAAAGATTTGTTATAAATTTTTCCGAATACAAATACTTGAGAAGAGGCGGATTATTTAAAGTGAGAAAAGCTCGCCTAATAAGGGACTTTGCTGAAACTGAGCAACAAAATGGACTAAATGAGACGTGTGATGATTAATAAGATGTGTCGTTGTGCAGGAAATAAGGGGTGTATCCGATGATAATCCATTACTCTCTTTGAACGTAAGAAGCTTGTACAGTACCCCACGTTCAAAGAAAGTAATGCAGGATCGCGAGCCAGTGAAGGGGCACACATAAGCCCAAGAACGTTTGTATTTACACAAATATATAATCGGAGTTGAGTTTATTATAAGTACATATTAATGTGCATATTTTTTGTTGCCGTACTTGTATGAGAGTTAATGTTAATACCCTTCATTTCTTTACCTTTCAAATTTTATTTACTACCCCAACCACAAAAACAGTGTTGTATTAAAGATAAATTCAATTCCTACTCCATATTGATAATGAGAGATCCAACATATTATTTACCTTTATGCATATTGACACGACCTCGGTAAATTTCTAACAGTACATAATTAAGATCTGAGTTATTACTGTTCGTTCTATTAATAACGTCTTACAAGGATCAGTATATGGAAATTAAGAAATGTATATTTTGTGGCTTTAAATTAACGAGGCCACCCATAAGAAAATTTTAGCCATTTTTTTGGGGTTTGAAATATTATTAATAGAACAATCAGAAAATGATTTTTAGATATTATTACAAAACCAAGTTTCCCATCAGGCATCAGCAGTTATCAATCCTAAGACCTAAGTTATCAATCTCAAATTTTCAGTTACCTTATTGTATTAAAAATGGTTTGGGGTACACAAATTTTCCCTGTGAACCTGAACCATAATCCATAATATCTCAATCTAAATTACCTTATTTTATTAAAACTGACATCGTTTTAACTTTTAATTAAAAAAAAATTGTCATTTGTCACTTGCGACGAACACATCAACCTTTATTTGAAACAAAAAAAATTAAGTTTGAGGGAAAAAATAAGAAAAAAGATTGAAAGTTCGTGCATTTATAGACAAATTATCTTCTTCTATTCAAACAACGTTGTTTTGATGATACGCTGAATTTTTCATATTGACACTTTTGGCGAACATGCCGGCTCCATTTGGAAGGAAATTAGAATCTTATGTCGTCGAGCTCTCTTCCGCTCGCGTTTCCTACCTACTCGAGAAAACTAGGATGATCTTTGAAGTTTAAGTCGCGGAGGATCAAATCGTCGGAGACTACCATAAGGAGAATACTTTTTAGAGATAATTATTGGGGCATACAATCAGAATCGACCCGGTAGGACTTCTATACGCTCTTACAAGAAGATTCGGTCGTGTGAGTTACGTAATTCAAAACTTCTGAATCATTTACAACAATGAGGAAAAACAATTGGCTAGTGTATATAGTTTGAAATCTGCTTTCAAAATCTATCAAACTGACAACAAAAAAACTTTCAAATGTGTCTTAACTTGGGGAAAAGTTTCTCGCATCGACAACTGGGCGGGTGACATAGAATCGACTTCGAGCTCGGGGCTGGGGCTGAAATGCTCAATGTACACTAATACGAGCCATTATTCAACAAGCATCGAGTCTACATAATGAGCCAAGAGCCGCGACCTTGTCCAACTGAAACGAAGACGACGAAGATTAAAGGCAAGGGAAAACCGGTGGTTCGAGCAGTGCACCCCCTATACCTTCGGAGGAGCGATATGGGTAGAAGTGTCTTGTTTATCCTTTTGCAGAAATATATAAATACCGAAATGAGAACAACGTGCTCACAACAATTTGAATCCCTCTAGAGGAATGATTGAGTATTTTAATTATAACAAATTGAAATAAGAAATGAAGAAAAAAATTAAAATGTGGGATCTATGAATAGTTATGGATAAAATAGTGTTTGTGATAGGAACAATTTTTAGCGACATGGTTGTGGATGGGAGAGAGTTACAACCTTTGGGGTTGAATTTCAATTTTAGCATACATATGAGGATAGAAATGATATGTGTGAAAAATGGGATGACTCAAATGTAATATTGAACAAATTTGGCATATAAGCAAAGTACGCATTCCCCATTCCCTTCCAAAACCTCCCCAAACCCCTCCTGATCAATTGCTTCATCACTTTCTATTTAATTCATAATTGTTCCAAACCCTGTCGATTTCTTCTCCACATTCGTTCATCATTTTCTTGCTGCTTTCCTAACAATCTGTGAGTAACCTCTCTCTTCCTCCCTACATTTTCTCACACACAAATAAGACATTCGCATAAGAGCACCTAATGTGCTGGAAAACTGAATTTCTTTCTTTTTTTAATAATTTTTTTCATTTTAAGAAGTTGTTCGTCGATTGCTTACGATTGGGGTTTTTTTTTGGCTCTGGAGGTTAGATGGTCGATGGTTTCAATTAAGTTCATTTTCTTTGTTTTTTTGTTTATATTTTGATTTGGCTTCTTTACTGATTGTTTCTGCAAAATGTTTCATCTTCCAACTCCATGATTGCAGCTCTGTATCAGTCGAATTTTGTTGTATATACGCTCCTGTTCTGTTCTGTTTTTTTTTTGTTTAATAGTTTATTGACTCTAGGTTTGTCGATGTGCCAAGGGGATTTCTAGGCATATATGTGCACATATAGCAGAGGTGTTTGTATGTTCTGTAATTCTTTCTGACTCTCTCTAGATGTACTAGCTAGTTTCTTTTTGTTGTTTTGGTAGTTTCTATATGGCAGAGATAGTGCTTTATTTAACTAATTAACAAAGGTTGGATTTCGTTCCTCACCTAATAGATGCTCTATGGGGTGTATGAATCCAGCAAAGTATATAAGCAAGTCACGCCCCTGCAATATCTATAAGCAGATGAATCTGATTGCTTCTTCACTGCCTTGAGAGAGATGGAGTATTGTGCAAGGCAATTGACTGTTACCAGCAACTTAAGTTTATGCAGTCAATCTTGTTGAATGGTTCATCAATTGTCTTTTTTAAGGCCACTTGAGAAGGAAAATATATAATTTTATTCAACTCTAGTATGCTCCCCAGGGTACAAGTAATTACTTTTGAAACCTTGCAAGTGAAATCTTAATTAGTACTAGATGGGAATGAAATATAACCTCGTACCTTTTGTTTGACTGACATGAGTACCACGAAAATTCTTTTTAAATAAAGGATTGAATAATTTCTTATAGTCTAATCTATCATGACCTTTGTAAACAAAATTCACTTCTTTAGATAGGTGCTTGTTACCTGATTATGTTTTGATCTTGTTCAATAATTAATTACCTATATAATTATAACCGAATTGGTTATAATAAACAGAAAAAATCCTTGACATTCCTAATTGGTTAGGTTTGCTTTTGACTGTCAGATATGCTGTTGAAAAGTTATAGAAAGACTATAGAAGTAGCTTACTTTATAGCTATCCTCTGCCTAAGGAATCAAAATACCAAAATTACTAATGTTTCTCTCCCACATAACTATACCGATTGACCGCCACGTTTCTTAGAGCGCGGTCCCTACTTGCATTTGGGATCTACCTTGGAATTATTTAAAATTGTAGAAGTGGTTTATTTAATATATTAAGTAGGGCCGATTAGATTTGTTATGCAAATGTAATTTCTATTGGAAGTTCTGGCTACTACTATTGGTGTTTAACTGCTTCATGGTTGCAAGAAATGGTTCCAATATACTTGATAACCATGGTCAAGTCTCAGATTTCAAACATAAAATTGACTTCTTATTTTCCTTGTCCTGTTATTTATATTATATCGTATTCAGATAAGTAATATGATGATACACGTTCTGATTCAGTTCGTATTCATTTGTCTTTCTTGTTCCGTAGCTTTGCCTATTGGGTTGGTGAAGTCTGTCTTTGATTTTGGTGAAGTGAGGAAATAATGGCCTCTGGAGTGATTTTGAGAAGGAGAAAGACTCTTTCAGATTACTTGAGTCTCTCCCTTCGCTCTATTCAAACTTTCCATACATCTGGTTGTGGTCAATCTTGCTCTCCTAGCTACGCCTCCATCACAGACCACAATCCTCATAACATAGATCTATTGAGAGAAAAACAGAAGACTTCAACTTTGTGCAAGAAACCACTGAATCCTGTAGCCTTAGGGGTCTGTAGTCCTAAAGCTTATGAAATTACAGCTCTAAGATATGGGAATGTAAGGTTGGATTTCAACTGCCTGATGGGTGCTAGGATGATATCACAATCTAGATGTTATGCTTCAACAGCAACTGCAAGGCAGCCTGACCCAAGAAATGATGATGAGGATATTGAAGAAATGACTGCAAAAAGGAAAAAAGAAGCTTCTCCTGAAGAATGTGATCAGGCTGTTGTGGCCTAAGTACTGCAAAAGCCAAAGCCAAAGCTAAAAAACTGCATGAATCTCAGATTACTGTTAAGCCGATCTTAAAGAAACTATGGGCCACATTTTTAGGTATTGGTCCAGCTCTGAGGGCCGTGGCTTCCATGAGCAGGTCAGATTTTCTTTTTAATCTATCTATATGCTCCACTTTTATGTTAAACTAATGAGGAAAGGTGTCATCTATGATCATGTAAACAGGGAAGACTGGGCCAAAAAACTCGTACACTGGAGAAGTGAGTTTGTATCAACACTAAAACATTACTGGCTAGGATTTAAACTTCTAGGGGCTGACGTGAGGATCAGTTCGAGATTATTAATGAAATTGGCTGGTGGAAGAAGTCTCTCCAGAAGGGAGAGGCAACAACTTACAAGAACTACTGCTGATGTTTTTAGGCTAGTCCCAGTAGCTGTTTTCATCATCGTTCCTTTCATGGAATTTTTGTTGCCTGTTTTCCTCAAGCTCTTCCCTAACATGCTACCTTCAACCTTCCAGGATAAGATGAAAGAAAAGGTATGGACCAGAAGGCAATTGGCGTCTTTGGGATGCTGTTCAATTACGTGTATTTTCATCCCTATTTTTTTATGGCTACATCTTATCTTCCACAACACAAAAGTCTGTTCAAAAAATATTTCTTCTCATCAGGGAAATAGCTAATTATCTGTTTATCTTCTGCTGTAGAGATTTTTCAAAAATTTCTTGGAGCTTTATTGTGATATTTTTGAGCTCATATTACATTCTATGTTTGCCAAAATGCCCCCTCAAAAAAAGATGTCTCACTTCCCTTTTTAGTTTGTCCCCCGCAAAAGATGTCACATTTCCATTTTTGAAAAAATTTCTCTCACATTACTATAAAAATTATATTCTCTCTCCATTTAACACACAGAACAAAACCTCCTAAAATCCCTTGTCATCCGTGTGACATCTTTTATAGGACGGAGGAAGCATGAAATATCCTACATTTAAGTCTACATATCTACATCTTTCACCTGTTGCCTTAGAGATCAAACTTTTAATGTTATTTTATCATCCTGCAGTTGTCTGATCTATTACTCAGTTCTGCTTGCTATCTTATCTAGTCAATTCTCAATTTTATATTTGGGGGCAAGACTTTTGTCTTCCCCAATGTATACTCATGGGCTCAATTCAATATTCGTGTTTCAGCCACTAGCAAGAACAAACATTGTGTATATCATCAACCTTTACCTGCAACTAATACACGATGTCTTTTGTATTCAAGAGTATTTCTTATTGTCCCAACTTTTATATACATTCTGGAGCACTGACTCAAAACCCCCGACCTACTGGTTTTGGATGGAAATGTCTTACGCTTATCAACTGAGAAGCACTTCGTGGTCAAATCAAATGAAATCTTTTAATTAATAATGTAATTAATTGTTTGTTTCAATCCAGATACTTTCCAGTGGTTAATGATGATTTACATGTCATGAGCACTTTATAACTCTGTTTCTGCTGAAAGTAAGATTTTTTGACATCATCATCATCACTAGTATGTTTCCATGCACTCTCTTGCAGATATTTGCTGAGTGTTCTGTCTTTGTTTGGTTATATTTCTAGAAGCAATCTTCATCTTGAATGTTATACTTGCAGGAAGCACTAAAAAGAAGGTTGAAAGCCAAAATAGAATATGCCAAGTTTCTCCAAGAGACTGTCAAAGAAATGGCAAAAGAAGTCCAAACTTCAAGGAGTGGAGAAGTTAAGAGAACAGCTGAAGATCTTGATGGGTTTCTGAACAGGGTCAGTGAACATTATCATTATCATAAGTAAAAAGAGAGAGTCTCCTGAGTCACCAATTTCAATGAAATTTAATGTTTTCTATACAGATTAGAACTGGTGCTCGCGTCTCAAATGATGAAATTCTAGGATTTGCTAAGTTGTTCAATGATGAACTCACTCTAGATAATATCAGCAGGTTTGCATTCTCAAGATTATGATTGTGTCTCATTGCCATTCTGTTGAATATGTTATTAATCTATTTGGTACAATTTTCTTTTCGACAGGCCTCGTTTAGTTAATATGTGCAAGTATATGGGAGTGAGCCCTATCGGGACCGATGCTTATTTGCGGTATATGCTTCGGAAGAGATTGCAGAGGTGTGCTATTTCCCCTTCCTGTGTTAATTGTTTGATACATAGACTTTTTGCTATTAGAGATTGCACAATTTTTGCAGCTTAGGCCACTGTAGTATCACTTAACTATAATTGTATTATCACTTAATTATAACTGTTGAGTGTTGTATGAGCGTAACTTGCGTTGACTATGCAACTGCTGTCTTTGACATGATATTTTCTATGATAGTACTGACATTTCCGCACATTCTCTTGAAATAAATCCTGATACTCCCAACCTTTTGTATTCTTTCTTCTGTTAGTGGGTGATATCAACTTTTATGCTATAGTTTGGTCTTTGAAATATTATCTGTTGTTTTACTCAGTTAGCCGACTTCAAAAAATTTAAATCAAACTGTATTATATGTTAATATATACTTATTAAAGTCTGTTTGGGTTCTCTTTTTAGCATAAAAAAAGATGACATAATGATCCAAGCAGAGGGCGTAGAATCTCTATCAGAGGCAGAGCTTCGTGAAGATTGTAGAGAGAGGGGTATGCTTGGGGAGTTTTCAGTGGAGGAAATGCGTCAACAGGTCTGTATCACAAAAAATTATATCACTTAATTGTTATCAGTGTTTATAGGGTTTCTGGGTGGCAACCTTACATATCATGAATTGCATGAGATGATTAGTTATATTGCTTGAGCATGAACTCTGACAATGTCTTGGATGGAATGTTTAACACAGACTACAACTCAAGAGTGAACTACTATAATTGGTGAATACTGTATTAGAAATTTGTATGCTGATGAAAGATATGCCAGCGATAGGACATATATTGGTGTGACCTACATCCACTAACCTCTCTCTTTTCAGTTGCGAGATTGGCTAGATTTGTCTCTGAATCACTCTGTTCCATCCTCACTTTTAATTCTTTCCAGGTTAAATTTCTCACCTAGATTGTTCACTATCTGCTTTGAAAATTATCATTATACATCCTTGCACAGCTGTAGAATTTTGATACATCTGCTAATGTTGTTCGCAGAGCCTTCACTGTGACCGGAAGGATGAGGCCAGAGGAAGCAGTTCAAGCTACTTTGTCCTCACTTCCAGATGAGGTTGTGGATACTGTGGGTGTTACGTCATTGCCATCTGAAGATTCTCTTGCAGAAAGGAGGAGGAAGCTGGACTACCTTGAAATGCAGGAGGAACTTATCAAGGTTGATCATTTGTTTACTTTTGCTCCTATTAACATTTTCTCCTGAAACTGTAAAATTCTTGATCTTATGTACCCCCTTTTTCCCATTCATTTATGGGGCTATAGAGGAGGAAGAGAAACAGGAAGAAGAATTAGTCAGGAAAAATGAATCTGCTGATGCGGAAGTTGATGTTGCTTTGAAAGAGATGAGCAATCCGATGGCAAGAGAAGCACAAGAGCAAGCTAGAGCTAGAGCTCTGGATAAACAAGAACAGCTTTGTCAACTTAGTCGCGCATTAGCTGTTTTGGCTTCTGCATCGGTAATTAAGAAATTTCTTGTGTGAGTTTCTTGAGGATAAATGTACTCCTTCCACATTTATACTTTATTTATTATTGCAGTCAGTGAGCAGGGAGCGTGAAGAGTTCCTGAGGCTTGTGAATAGTGAGGTATTTTTGACTTCCATTCAGCTACAGTTGAATATTAATTGGTTGACTTTTGGCGATGAACAAAATATTTAGCTGGCTTCATTCTTTTACCAACTCTTAACCATTATGACACCTTTTATGATTTGTGCCTTGTTGCCTGGAAAGGCGATAAATCTGTCTTTTCAAGTAATTGCTTTATTTTGTGCAATTTTACTTCCGGAATTGGCTTTAAATTCTGCATTCATTATATAGAACTTCAATTATTCTTCTGAATCATTCATTATATTCAATTCTCAAATTTTAAATCCATATAGGCCACTTGGAAACGTAACGTTTTTCTTTCATGTTTTCAACTTCAACTAAACTTGTATGCAAAACATCGATGGTTTCTTCATCTTCTCAGATTAAGCTATACAATAGCATGGTGGATAGAGATGGAACAGATGGCGAAGAGCAGGCAAAGATGGCATATAAAGCTGCTCGGGATGAAAGCAAGGATGATGCTGAAGTTCCTGAACAGAACAATGTTTCATCTGCTCTTGTTGATAAGGTATGTCTCTCCCTAGCAGTCCATAAGAAGTAATGGATGGCCTTTCATGCCTTAGGCTAGGAGAAACAAAATGAAAAAAACTGGCCAGCACTATATAAGACTATGCTAGAACTGGGTGAATGAACATTTTTAAAAATATCCGTGCACCTTAATAACGTATTGATATAAAATTTAAAATTGCCAATTTGTGGGGTTTTAATATTGAGGAAATTAAAAAGTTTTATTTAATTCTAATCATTAGTGGACAAAATGAAAAGTTTTGGTTTTTACTGAATTTTGATTGAGGTTTCAACATCCCCATGATATTATATTTACGGAGATTTAATATTGCCATTGATTGGTATTTATAAGTATGAGGAATAACGACCTTTTGTTGTATGAGTATGCGGATTAACCGAAAGGTTGTAAAGTAAATCTGAGATTATTGCTTCAATGGCCTTCCATTTCATTTTCCAAAATTTATTATACATTTATTCGTTACTCATTTCATACAAATACAATGGCGGAAATTATTGTCATTCATTTTCCAAAATTTGATAACATTTACGTAACGCTTAGTTTTTAATTTTGAGAAATTAAAAGGTTTTAAATTTTTAATAATAGGTGAAGAAAGTGAAAAAGTTTTGAGGAGTTATCTTCTATTTTTGGACTATAAATATATGACATTTGGTAATTTATCCACTTACATATTTTTTTTCATCACGTTTTTCACTCCCTCCATATTTTCCATTACTCTTCTTGTTTAACATGAAGTTATGATATTCTTTTTTATTTTTTTCTATTATTAAAGTTTGTTTTAAAGTGATTAACAAAGTAAAATTGAATTGGGACGGAGGGAGGATTTTATTTATATTTGGCTCATTTGTTGGTCATGATGAGTATATTTTAACGTTAAGGGTTTAGGATTTAGGTTTCAAGGTTTGAGTTTTTAGCGCATTAGGGTCACTATATTGCAATATAATGAAGCTCGACTATGATAAAGTATAGTGCTAATTTAAATGGATACAGAATACAAAAAAGATTACACACAATTTTGTGACAATATTATTCTGCGTCGGCGCTTTTATACTTCAAAATACAATTTTAAAACCGTTTTGAGGTTTGAAAAGCTATCGTCCAATTTTAAAACTTGCAATACTACCAATTTGTTTTCGGAATCAAAACTTGATCTTGTGTTAATCAATTAACAATTTAAAATCGTATGATAAAAAATATTTTGTCGTGCATCGCACGTGGGTTGAAACTAGTGTGGTTAAAACTTAAAACAACCATGAATCAGTTTCATTCATCTTTACCAACACAAATTCTAGGTAATATGTGTATAAGTTTATGTAGGTAATTCAAAGGGAGATGTCCAAGAAGTGACTAGCATAGGAATTACTATAAATTAAGGGCAATTATTGTTTATCGTAGTTGAGCTAAAATTTTAAATATAATAATTTAAATTAGTTAGTACGTACTCAAATTGTCACTTATATAATTTCAATGACTAGGTACGTAATATATTAAATGATTTTTTTTTTCAAAAATACCAAACTTTGATTTTTATTTAAGGTAAGTTCTATCACCAATCTAAATCTAAAAATGTATACAAACAATTAACGAGTGTAAATGCTAGACTCAGGAGAAACAAGAGAAAATAATAACAATGGATTAATTAATTATAAATATATAAGAGTATGAAATTCAAGACACGATCGAGTCTTATACATGGATACATATTTATCTTTTTCCAAATTCTAGTCAATGATGGAGAAAATAGTGTCTTTGTACATGAATGAAGGTTATTCTTGTCAAAATAGAAGAAAATGGACTAACCTACCTTGAATAAAATTAGACCAAAGGTTGGCAGATTCATCAGTAATCCAATTCCAATTTCCAAACTCAACTAACTAAAAACTGTGGGAATTAAAATTATACTTAAATTGGTATAATAGTAATAGATGATGATGAAAAGTGTTTTTTTAGTTAGTTAGTTTAACCAACCATGTAAAAAGAAGTTGTTTTAGTTTCGATTCAGAAATTTTTTTTTGTGTGCGCGCGTAGGTTAAATAGTTACTAGTATGAATTTATACTATATAATTGTAGGTCTCAGTCAATGTTTTGTAGTCCGTTTCTATAGCAACTGTTGAACTGTAATCAAATTATTTCAACTGAACTAAATGAGTCTTATTTAAAGAGATTTTTTCTGTTGACTATCTTTATTTTTGCTTTTATTTTTTCCACCGGAGAACTAGGGACTGAATCTGGCCTCTGAATTTTTATGGAGTAAAAAATAGGATATTTGTCCTTAAAATCATGAATTTTTACTAAATTTTGATATTTTCCATAAACTTTATAATTGGTTTAAAATATCATAAATTTTATATTCTATTTGTTACTCCATTTCCCAACCTAACCCATATAAAATATCTTCGACAAAACACTTATTCTACGTGGGCAGCCGTGAAATATTTATGATATGTCAGACCACTTTTAAGTTCGTGACAAATAGGATAAAAAGCTATATAGAAAAGCATGTTGATTTAGTACTGTCAAATAGGATAAAAAAATGCATGTAAGTTAGTATGATATGGTGATTGGACAAAATTTAAAGTTTATTATATTTTAGACCAATTTTTAAGTTCGCAAGTACTAAATTTGGCCAAACTTTATGATTTTAGAGACTAAATCCAAAAAAAATATGAAATTTAAACTTGTATACTAAAAGATTATGCTTATCAAGAAAATTCGCCATTGTAGCTAATGACAAGGAAAAAAGGGGTGGATTTGCTGTGATCAATTACAATCGGTTTTGCATGTGTAGTGATTTTACATCCAAACGATCTATGACAATGGTTCGTTTAACAATGCTCGACGGTTTTGCATGCGTAGTTGAATTGAATCCAGCTGGTCTGTGGACAGTGGTTCGTTTAACAATGCTCGTGAATAGAATGTTGAAAACGTGAGCAATAAGTGATCAAAGGTGTAGCACCCCGTAAAATTGTGACTTTTATTATTATTATTTTATTTGATGGCTTATTTTATTTTTAATTAATGTGGATGTTGAATGAGAATTTTTTGTGGAAATTTAATTTTTATGTGATGAGTTAATTATGTGAAATTAATTGTTTTGAGTTATGTGAGTTAATGTGATTAAGCTTCCAATGAGTGAATTAACTTAAATGAGATAATGCATAATCATTCTGGCCATTTTATATGAAATTTTCGGCCCTCCTATTTATTGGAAATAATACTTTCTTTCTTGGATTAATTAATTGCTTTGAGATATTTATCCAAATTAAATCCAAACCCAGTTATCCCTAATTTATTCTACATGATTTTCGTCCCCTATTGCTTTCAATTACCTTGTGGAATTAATTTATTTGTTACCTATTTTGTGGGAGTCTTTTTCTACAAAGAAATTACCAAATTTAAATCTTATTCCTATTTAATTTGATGATTTAAATATATTTTCCTTGTTTACATCCCACTATCACACGCCTATTTTCTTTAATTGTGGAATTTATTCATTAACCTCTATATTTTATTCTTCCACAATTTTAATTGCCTTATTTAATTGTGGGATTATCCTAGACTATAAATTAAAAGAACCATAACCCTAGCCCTCATATTTTTCGCCTCCCTCTCTTCTCTCCTCCCACACGTTTTTTTCCTCTCTTCCTCTCCTTCTCCACCAATCCTTCACCAATTCCTTATTCTTGCATCATTGTGGAGTTGGAAATTCAAGATTCATCGAAGAATCGTATCATTCGTCACTCCTACCGATTGTTTTTCAAGAGAAAGGTATACTCTGATTCATCTTTCTCCTTCTTACCATTGAATCCATGTTTCTTGATCACCTCATGCATATAGTGAGTGTAGAAATCGTAGATCTAAAAATTAATCGGTTGGGAAGGATGTTTGCATGAGAAAGTATGTGTATGTGCGTGTGTTAGTTTGTGGATGATTCATTGGTGAATGTTATATGTAAATAGGAGAACATGGTTGTGATGTCGTTTTTGAAGCGGGAATATGTGTTGAAAGCATGAATATGTATGTGTGGATGAATGATAGACAAACTAGGGTTTGTAAATGTTGAGCATGAAAACTGTGTCGGACATTAGGTTCCGACGAGTGTTTGGCCAACCAAACGATCTTATTTTAGCACGAATTTTTAACTGAGTGACATTTTAAGTGTCTTCTGTGTTGTCTCAAACTTTCAGCCTCTTTTGACGAAAGATGAATTTATAACGAATTTTTCAATTGAACTGCGCAGTCTTGTCAGAATTTGTATTCTCGTCCAGTGAGTTTCGTTTTTGTTTTTGACCGACCTAAAGATGTGATTTTGGTGTGGATTTTTAACTGGATGAACCTTGATGTGTCTACTGTGTGGTGACCAAATTTTAGCTTCAAATGATATCGGATGGATTTTAATGATTTTTACAAAACGACTGCGCTGTTCTGCCAGATTCATGTCTTGATTGAAATAGTCTTGTTGACAAGTTTTGAATGAAATACATGATACATGTGTGAGTAAGAACTTATCCTATGATGTGATTATGCGTTGCACGTTGATGTATGCCAAAGGGTTCGTATCGTTTATGATGGTGAACGGTGGGATGGGCAATATGAGAAAACGATGAAAGGAACGATAGGGCATGCATGAGTAATGTGTTGATAGAAAACTAATTGTGTTGTATTATGTGGTTATGATGTTGATAAGGGTTGTTGTGCGTACGTGGGTACGAAGAGCAAGGATTTCAATAAAGTTGTGAACCGTGTTTGTAAGCAATCGAGGTGTGCATTCTTTTACTAAACTCATTTTACGTTTCAAATTATGATATTGGAGATATAAGGGTGGTTTAAAGTGTTATGTCATGCCATGATTGTTTTGATGTTGAGATTGTTGTCTGATGCCTAGTTCGTTTGAGCTTGCTCCGTTAGGCTATATGGCTATGTGTGATGTTGAGATTGTTGTCTGGTGCCTAGTTCGTTTGAGTTTGCTCCGTTAGGCTATAGGGCTAAGTGTCAAACGAATTCGGGTCTGAGTAGGGCCGCAAACCCTATCAGGCTGTGTACACAGGTGGGATCGGGAGCCGTCCTTGCTAGTCGGCCGGTCTCGTGGGCGAATAGTGTGGCCACACTTTCGTCGCACTATGGTAAGAGGATGTGATTGATTGATTGTGGAGAAAGTGAGGAGATTGTTTTGACTGGCCAATCTATGAAAATGTTTTGTGATACTCGATGATATTCTTTTCTAAAATGTTAAAACTCGAGTTCACTATGGTATGGATGACATAACTTTTATCAAATATTTTGGCGTGTGTGTCCACTGAGTATGTCAAGTACTCAGCCCTGCATATGTTTTCTTTATGTGCAGGTTGAGCGGTGATGTTGCGGCGGATGTTGAGTCGAGCCTTAAGAAATTCCGGATGCGTCGTGTCTTCATACATAAGCGTCTCCCTATGACTCTCTAGACACCTTTATTCCGCTGCCTTGTTTCGAATCGTTCTTGATAAAGTCTTTCGTTTTACTCTACACTACTTTATGACATTAATTACCTTGAGATATTAACCCGCTGCTTAATTGTTTAATCGATTAGAACTTTTCTTTTGAAGCTTTGTTTAAGATGTTGTCTTTCATTGTTTTCCCCTTCTTCTTCCCCGCTCCTTAGTCCCTTCCCTAGTCACGATTTCCCCTTCTTTGCTATCCTTAGTAAGGGCGGTCGTGACAAAAGGCTTTTTGCTTTTCATTTCCAAGATTTATGATCTTTCACCAACATGTAATCTCCAACTCCATTAAGAGATATCTTGATTGTAAAGGCTTTTCAAGTGCTTTATTCTTTCCTATTTATAGGTGGAGTTTGGGATTGAGAAGAATACACCAACAATTTGTGCATATCATCGACCAAGAGCATCCACAGTGGGACGGATGTCCCAGCGGACATCCCGACGGACTTCCCAAAAACACCTCATGCCACGTCATAAGGATATTCCACTGTACTACCAATGCACAATTGCGGACATCCCTAAGGACATCCTGACGGACATCCCACAATAATAAAAATTTATAAATGAAAAATCGGGACGTCAGCCGAGAACACGCAATGGCGGACGTCCCGACGGACGTCGTTGGAATGCCATGGAACTCCGGTGTCTGCAGCGGACGTCCGTATCCGTCACGTCTGCGTGGGACATCCTCCGTTGTGGATGCTCTTAGGGTTGGCTAATGGTAGAGAAACTATACATTTTTTTGGACCTATATATACATCTTTAGTTGATTCACCATCGTGTGTTGGATCCTTAACTAATGCTCAAGTATATCGTTATTCTCTTCCAATTTAAGAGTAATTATTATACATTGATCTGTGTTCCTTATAATTTAATACGAAACATGAAATTTATACTATGCTTTTGAGGGGGCGTGAACCCATTTTTATCGGTGTAGACAATGCATGTTTCATGTAGGGAATAATGAATAAATATCTCGTTCCACCTAAATAATTCGTTTCCCATCCATCAATACAACCACAAGATTTTAATGTATCCTGAAAACAATTTTCAGAATATAAACATAAGAAAAAAATATTAGGAGTAAAATTTGTTAAAAGATTCGAGTCCCTATAGTATACTCCATATTGGATGCATTGATAACCAGAAACATGTGGACCCCGCTGGTTATTTCCATATCCCTTCTTCCCATGGAGATTTCACACGCACCACAACCTAATTATTATGTGTGCGTGCGTGCGCGCGCGCCTGCCTATATAATATATATGGAGTATAATAGTACTTGGAAAAGTTATCTGTTTATTCTTTAATATTTCCAGTTAATTTTATTATGGTACCATAAATAATGTCAAAAAAAAAAAGAGAAGAAATTTAGTATCTTCTCCACAGGTAAATTTTCCATATACTCAATTGAATAAAAGAAACTTACACATGAAATGAATTTTACTAACTTCTTGCCCAACATAGATTTATTTCAGCTAGAGCATCCGCAGCGGCGGGCGTCGGACCGGCGTGCCGGACGTCCACGCGGGACATCCGCCATTAGGCGAGCTACCGGCGGACGCGGACGTCGCTTGCGGACACCGGAGTTCTACGGATTTCCGACGACGTCCGCCATTGCGGGTTTCCGACGGACGTCCTGATTTTTAAAATTTTTTAAACTATATATACGACTCGTTGAACTTCATTTCATTCGCACCATTGAGGTTATTTTGTTTTAAATAAAGTGGTTGCATTTTCTCCGTATTCGTGTCGAAATTTTAATTCCGTAAATTGTTTAATTTGGTGAATTTGTGAATTTTTATTATTGTAGATGTCCGTCGGGATGTTCTTGGGGATGTCCGTCATTATGCAGTGGGATGTCCTTATGACGTTGAAGTGCCGTGAGATGTCATTATGACGTGGTAGGAGGTGTTTTTGGGAAGTCCGCCGGGACATCCGTCCCACTGTGGATACTCTTAGTTTTTCTAGCTTGCTAATCACGTGAATTTCTAGCATGTCAAGAACTAGATCGATGGAATGCACTGAAAATAAGGAACGAACTCTCATGTACTATTTCGGATATATTATGTGAAAAAATGAATTATACAAAACATATGAATTTCTAACATACAAGTCAATAATATAAATAATAAATTGAAATGACTTGGTTGGTTCGAATATGATAATTTTGACTTCTAAACTCATGTCATTGTTTTATACTACATCCATATAATAAAATACTCCCAATATACAGTACACACTATTTTTGATTGTCCATACAACTTTTAAAATTTTAGCATATTTATTTATAAAAAAAATTAAATATAACATGTCATATGTATCCTACCCACCCTAACAAAACAATATGTTGGTGTACACTGTAGAGCATTTGGTATAAAATGTGTAATAAAGTTTAACGCATTTTGATGCCAATATAAAAAAAATAAGGATATTGAAACCTCCGGGCAGCAATAAAATTTCATGATATTAGGCGTCGATATTTCAAAAAATAAATAAAATAGTTAGTACAGAAATAAAGAAAGAAGAGGGTGAAGAAGATGATGAGGTTCCACGATGAAACCTCCGGGCAGCATAATTACCAATTTTACCGTTGTCCCATTTGTTTAATGACGTCTCTCCTCTCTCTACCCACTGAATCTGAGTCCATTTATCATGTCTGCTGTTGTGGGTCACCTTCATTTACTCGTATTTTGTTTGCTCCTCCCAGTCCCCCAGATACAGACTATTTTCGCCACGCCATCTTTGGGAGGAGAATTCCATGCCCTGTCCCACCTTGTGATTCTGCTCTACTGTCGGTGCTTCCTTATTCATTTATTGGGATTCTCCTTGCAAATCCAAATGGACTGCTTCTCCTCCTCCACCTAGGGATCATATGCTCAACATGTCGCCCACGCCTCCCCACCATCTCAATCCCGTCAGTCTACATTTTCCCTTCCTCTTTTTTAATCTTCTTATCTAATATACATTGTTACATTGCATCGTGTAGCTGTCTGTATCTATCTAATGCTTTGAATTGTGGGAGAATGCCAATTTGTGGTAATCAATGCGATTTCATTGATTGAGAATTCCCGGGGTGTATGATGTTTTGTTCATTCAGTAAAGCCCTACTCTTACATGTATTGCTTCAAATTGCAATCCCACTTAGCATTTTAGTTTCTGCAACTCTTCCCATGTTTTAATGCATTTATCTTACTGAATCCTACTATTTCTCATGATCATTTTATTTAAGTTAGTTATACTGCTGTTTTCACTACAATTTCGGAAGCAATGTCACTTAAGGAAATGTCAATAATTTGATTAACAACAATATGGAGAAGTTGCTCATTTGTAACTCTGTTATGGGAGGTATCTATCTAGCTACTATGAACTAGTACTAAATCCTATTGATCAGGGAATTACTGCTTCTTGTGTAACCCGTTCCTGTTTATCGTCTCAGTATTTTTTTACTTCGATGAACTCATTTAGTTATTTGGCCCTGTTTGCTGCAGTCTTCATCAGATTTGGTGAAAGAAATCAATACACTCGAGGTTAAAATAATACATTTGGAACGGTATCTTCTTTCTATGTATCGTACTTCTTTCCAGAAAACTATCCCGAGTAATCTGGGACACCGTGGAAGCCACATACAACAAATGACTGGAATACAACCATTGCTAACATCTGACCTATCATCCCGGAGAACAATGTCAGAAGTGTCCAAAGGCTATTGTGAACATCAACGATGTTCGTCCCCAACAAGTGCTTTAACTGGCCCAAATGATACGGTTCCATTCACTACTCCAAAGTCATCATTTGCAAGGGTGATGTACTTATTACCTTGTTTCACATTGAATACAATTGGCTTTCTTTCTATGCACTCACATATATTTGCTTTCACATAGTAATTCATCTAATATTTTGATATCGATTACTAGGAATGGAAATGATGGTGATTGGATCCAAGTGATTGCTGATTTCTAGGCCTATTGCATTATCTTTGATTTAGTTTTAAATTAAGAAAGTTAGGATTTCATGGGATTTGAATAAATTAGGGATTGATTGAATAATTGAATTAATTAGAGCAAATTTGGTGGGATTATTGTCTACTGCACTCCTATATATTTCGTAGGGGAGCTTGAAGAATGTATCCAGAGAGATCAAAGCTATTAGGCGGTGAAAACCGAGGCCTCGGTGAGAGGATTATTATCTATTTTATTTCCAAGTTCTGTTGGTTCTTGTTTACAAAAGCTTGAGATTCATTTTCTGTTCTTTATCTTTGAGTTGTTTATCCATTGGTTCTTACTGCCTTATCACTCCATAACATATTTTGGCTGAATATGTTTGGTGCATTGCAGGAAAGGAAGAGTGCTTATTATAGACGGCGTAGCCTTGTAGACCATCTTGGAATATTTTGTGTTGGTGATGCCTGCATTTTCCCGGATAAGCTATCTGAAGACATTTTAAGATGTATATCTGACATTTACTGCAAAGTGGGCAACTCTGCACGAAGCCATAAAGGCTATTCAGTTTCATCGAATTCATCATTCTGCTCCTCGGGCACATTTTCTCCCAGAAACTTATCTGGCAGTTGGAGTCCTCAATGTCATGATGAAGTTTCGGAGAATTATAATATCGAAGGTCTGAAACAAGATAATGACCCTTATGCTGCGATGGTAGAAGTCCTGAAGATCTGCTTAGATGACGAGAGTTACAGTTATGCTGCTATAATGCTTCAGAAATTTAGGTTTGTATTTACAAATGTGCCATATCTCAACTCTATTTATGGAAAACCAGTATGATTAAATGATATGTGTTCCTTAAATATAGAAAGAGCTAAGTGTAATTATGCTTTTGCAGTGTGAACATTTGCTTTTCTTTTATGTAGGTCTCTAGTCAAAAGTCTTGAGAATCTTGACATGAAGAAGATGAGGCATGAACAGAAGCTTGCCTTTTGGATTAATATTCACAATGCATTGATGATGCACGTATGTCTTTCACGCTTCTCCAACTTTGTATTCTGATCAAGACCATACCACTTAATATATGTGTGAAGTTATGCTTGTATTTATGTTTGAGCGGCCAGAACCAGATCTGTTACTAATCATCACATATAACCAGATAACGTTACTCCACTACTTAAGTGGCTCTTTTGTACAAATCAAAACTATAAAGAAACATTAAATGCATCATATTTCAAACTGGATTCACAGGACGACTTCATGTATTTTCAACTTCCTTTGCAGGCTCATTTAGCATATGAAAATCAAAACTATACAAAAAGCACTTTCATCACAAAGGTAATGGCTGATGAGGGAGTTTTAATCGCTCAGTCTTTCGTTAGATTTATCATCTGCGTATCTGATATTTCCACGTGAAACTCTTTGTTTCAAGCAGCATATAATGTCGGTGGGATCTGCGTTACCGCTTATGACATACAAAGCTCCATTTTGGGGATAAAATCTCACTATTCTGCCCCGGTAAATGTCTATTATAAATCAATATTTCTTGAGCTTGTGCATATTGTAATACACCAACGAGTACTTAGACATGAATGCTGTTTAGTGTTCACTGTGTTTTATATTCATAAGAGAAATATTCTATGGTTTGCTGGACTCTAAGTAAACATCAAAACAATTGACAGTGAATGCCACACAGATTTTCATGCTCTGTTAAGAGATTCTCTTCTTGTTTGCTAACTACTATATGACTCGAAACTGATTCTTCTCTTCTCCATAGTTTTCTTGATTTAGCAACTTACTCACTTAACATGACATGCACCAACGCAGTGGCTTCAGACACTTCTTCTCTCTCCAAGGAGGAAATTCAAAACCGGGGTCTTAAGACATGCTTATGCTATTGACTATCCCGAACCGCTTGTTCATTTCGCACTTAGCTCAGGAGCATGCTCTGACCCTGCGGTAATGTATTTGTTAGATGTTTATCTGGCTAGCTTGATCGAAATCTTCTCCCGTTTTTGCAAACGACTGAAATTAGTGTATTCTTTCTTCCTGCTTATTCTCAAAACTTTTTAATGGTTTGGATTGCAGATTCGCATTTACTATGCAAAGAGTATATCTGAAGATCTGAATATTGCCAAAGAAGAATTCATACAAGCTACAGCTTACGTTCATAAGCAGAAAAGGCTGCACCTGCCAAAAATCTTGCAGTATTATGCAAAGGATATGTCACTTAGCACGGCTGCACTTCTGAAAGTTGTAGGAGACTGCCTACCTGAATATCAACAGAAATCGATCGACAGATTCCTGAAGGGTCGACCTGAAAAGTGTTTGTGTTGGCTAGAGGAAAGTTCGTCTTTTCGGTATTTGATCCATAAAGAAATAGCTGCAACGGCATGGTGATGATTTTATCAGTTTTTTAAAGGTAATTATGATGCGTTTTGCAGTTTTGAAGGTTTTTTGTACAGAAAGATTGTCTAAGAGTGACGCAGATTTTATTGGCGTATTGATAGAAAAAATAAATATGTTTTGCTTATGAGGTTTTGAGAGTACTGTTATGATTTTGAAAGGTATTTAGTTGAATAAAATACCCCTTTTTTCTTTCAGTTACTGTGTGTATTAGTTTCATCAATGTTATGCACCCTAAGTTTAATTCATTTTTGGCATTGAATATACTTTAGACTTTTAAGCACATTTGTAAAAAACTTGTAAGATTAATTTTCAATGTCACACTCAATACACTATCTATAAGGATAGAGTAAAAAAGAAAGCGAGCAGTTTGTAGTTGAAGAAGTGGAGCATGTTGATTGGAATTTCACATATGTATGTATGTATCCCTATTCCCTAGGCTAATGCAACAACTCGGTTATAGATTATTAAACGGGAGAGAGAGTTGATTGTATATTAGATGGGATAGCAATGATTTCGATCCGTCTCCATGAGGCCCAATGTTCTCATTGGTGAGTCACGAACACAACTCCGAGATTGACTCAGATACTAGCAGTGGCGGATCCAGAAATTTCGTATTAGGGGTGCGATAAATAATTATATTGACGTGAAAATGTGAAATCCAATTCATGTTTTCTTTGTTATCTCAATTTTTCCTATTAAGTCATTTCATTATACATAAAAAAAATTAGTGTTATTACTTGAAAAATTTTCAATGTTGAATTGGGATTCTTAGATATTTATATAATAAAGAATTTATTTTAGTTTATAGAAAGTTCAAAATATTTAAAATAAAAATATAACACGTCATATTTTCTACATAATCTAAAACATGAGCATAATAGAAATCATAAATACTAAAGAAAATATTCTCTTTATTATGTTTGAAATAAAGGAGAAAACAAAATAATTAATGATTATATTTAATCAAACATGATTAGAAAGTAAGTATACATAGATGATAGACGCATATGCACATGAGAGAAAGAGAAATAGCCAAAAATGCACACCTGAGGAATGATGATGCTTTTACCACTTCCATATTTCATAACCTTTAATGGTTTGAGTCCATAACTTACTCACAACTTTGCACTCAATGCCACACATTATTTGTGGCCGTGTTGTTGGACTTTGGTATAGGGATCTTAAGAGCATCTACATTGCTAACCTGATAACAACAGTCACATTTTAACAACACTTCCATTTTCAATTGTCATGTTAACCTGTTCCATTTGAGCCATGATTCAGAATTTCAATTTCATCATTATTTTTATTATTTTCAACTTCATTATTATATAATTATTAATTGATATATTTATAAAACAAATAAATGAATCAAAATTAGAAAATTACTTGATTAAATATCGAAAAAAATCAATTAATTAAATACCAAAAAATGCATATTATAAACTCATAATATTACTTAATGAAACATACTTCTGTTGTTGTGTGCCTAATTTTTTCGATTAGATCTTGTTGGAATTGTTCGTAAGTTCGTTCCTCGTGTATGAAAGCCTCATATCAAAATTGAGGTGGTGGGCCCTATGTTGGACTGTAGCTGGAAATTCCTGAACTAGATCTTTCTTTCTCCTCGCAAGATAAACGTTTTTGCTCCTTGTTCTCGATTATCATATCATTCATTATATACAAGCATACATCACGTCAGCGGAGCATGATTGGCCTAACATCTTGGAGCATATTGAAAACCCTCTCAACGTGTAACCTCTCACCTTTGAGAGAATAATACTCCCTCCGTCCACGAAAAATAGAGCACATTTGCCATTTTTGATTGTCTACAAAAAGTAGAGCACATTTAAAAAAGGAAAGTTTTCAACAACTTCTCTCTTACTTTTTCCCTTTTCACTTATTAGGTCTGTTAAATTGGGTACCCGCGGATACCCGATCCAAAATTTTCGGATACCCGATCCCGAAATTCACAAAATCCAATACCTGATACCCGACCCGAATTTGATTTCACGTACCCGGATACCCGACTCGGGTATCCAGTCCCGAAAAATTGGGTATCCAGTCCCGATTGTAATTTTGAATTTTTTTTTTGAAAATTAACTACAAAGTTTTACAATTTATTTAATACTCCACCGTCCCATAAAAATATGGGCAATGAGTATGACACGGGAATTAAGACAAAATTAGTAATGTAAGAGAGAAGGGTAGAATGGTATGGTAAAGTAAGAAAGAGGAGGAGAATAGTTGTTAAAGTATAGTTAGTGGATAATGTGACCTACATTATTTAATTGATATAACTTTTTCTAAAAATGGAATGCACATATTTTTGTGGGACGGACGAAAATGCAAAATGCACATATTTTTATGGGACGGAGGGAGTATTATTTAATTTGAATTTAATACAAAGTTGAAGTAGTATTAAAGAGAAAATAACTACAAACTTTTAGATATACAAAACTCTTGTAGCAGTTCGAATTAAGAGAAAAATAATTACAAATTTTGAGAAATACAAAATTCATAAATTATAGTAACAAATGAACATCTTTCATCCATCCACAATAAGAAAATAAATTACATTAAAAAATTAATCTACATATTAACATCTCTCGCCCATCCACGTGTAATTAAGAAATTACAATTATATTTTTCATCTTTCATCCATCCACAATAAGAAATTAAATTATATTAAATTACATCTTTCATCCATCCACAATTAGGGTTGGAACGGTACGGTATACCGCGCCGAAATGGCCATACCGCATACCGTACCGTACCGTGCGGTATGACCAAAAACCATACTTTTACCGTACCGCTTTTGTCGGTATACCAAAATTTAGATATCGTTACCGTACCGCTTTTGTCGGTATACCGTACCTTGATTTTCGGTATATACTGCAATTGCGGTATACCGTAAATTTGCGGTATGATGCGGTATAACGCGGTATACCGCGGTATATACAAAATGCATACCTTTACCGTACCTAAAACTGTCGGTACGGTATGATACCGTACCGAAAAGTACGGTGTACCGAAAATTCGATATTTTCGGTATTTATTCGGTACGGTAAGTGCGGTATTTCGGTATATTTTTCCAGTCCAATCCACAATAAGAAATTGAGATATTAACTTCTTTCATCCATCCACATGTAATTAAGAAATTAAATTACATTTAATTATAATAAAAATATAATTTATTAATTTTAAAAAACAAATCGGATAATTCAGGTAATCGGATACCCGATCATCCAAAATTCTCACTACCCGATCCCGATCTGATACCCGAAAAATCAGGTTTCGGGTATCCAATTACCCAACTTTTTCAGGTTTGGATATCGAGTATCCAAACCCAATATCCATTTTGATAGGCTTATCTCTTATAATAATATGGACGCCACATTCCACTAACACTACTTTTCTCTTACTTTTTCCCCTTCTCTCTTACTAATAATATGGATCTCACATTCCACTAACACTACTTTTTTCTTACTTTTTTCCTTTCTCTCTTACTTTACCAATTCCACATTAAAACTCGTGTAATTCACAACATGTCCTATTTTTCATGGACGGAGGGAGTATTTTCTTTCGATTAATTGAATATGTAATCGTCTTGACGAATACATGTCACTTCAAGTAGTACATCATGTGGTATTATTGTTAGGGTTGATACTTAATTATCTTATTGTACTAAAAACGATGATCATTTTACCATGTTCAAATTTCCGCAAACACATCAACATCAATTTGAAGAAAAAATAATTTTAGGGAAAATCGGCAAATCCCAAAATTCATAGCATATTTTAAAATTTAAAAAAGAGATTGGGAGTAAAAAAAAAGGCAATTTGTATATTTAGATCAAGATAATACTAAAATTATTGGGTTAAAACTAGATTTCCAATAAAAACAAAGAATTGGTAGGTAATTTTCTTTCGATCAACAAAATCCGATTAGAAATACTAACTAGGTACTTCAACGAAACAAAAAAAACAGGCGAAATCTGTAAAAAGAAGAAGACGGTTGTAAACAGCTGAGGCATTTGGATCAAGCTCCGACGACCTGCCACCGCCACCATGGTATCCTTCTCTGTCCCCACCTTTCTTCGATTCTATATTTTCTCATTTAACATTTGTTCATTCTCATTCCTTGCTTGTCGACGTAACAATTGGTAATTTCCGTCTCTCTTCACTTTCATGATCTGATTAATTGATCAGATCTCCCCTCACTTTCTCTAACTATTACTACATGATTTAATCGCAAATTTAAGTTCCGATCGTGCACCTGTTATCTTGGATGGCCAGTTTGTTTGATTCAATTATGCATCTGCTCTATTGGTCGACGCCGCTGGGGTTGAAACAGTCGGATATCTTTAAAATTGACATGAATTCGGAAACAAATGCCTCCGATTTTTTGCGAGCTAGTCAATGAAAGAAATAAAAGAATTAAAATTTGGGCTTACAATCGTATTAGCAATCTATCAACATGATCCCTTCCAACCGTAGAAATCATCAATTAGGATCCACGTAGGTACAATAACGTGAACAATCAGTAGCCGTGATATGTGTAGTGTGAAAAGGCACCTAATTAGGTAATTTGAGTAATGTGATTTTTGCAGTCTTAGATAGTAAGCTGTTTTCTATGTAACTAGAGTATTGCATTGGCCATGTCTCGTTTACCTAGTCCATAAGTCGATAAAACCCCAATATCTCCTGCTGCTTTCTAGTTTATGAGCTTCATATTACTGTCTATTAATGGTGTACTACTATTCTTTTACTATTGATGAGAAACTAAAGCTTTTCCATTATTTCAGATTCACTTTGTTCTTCTCATTAGCAGACAAGGGAAAGTGAGATTGACAAAATGGTACTCACCGTATTCTCAAAAGGAAAGGACAAAGGTATATGACTTTACAATTATTTATGATCAGGAAAAAATTTCATCTTAATCACTAACCCTTTTCACGCTTGGAGTAAGTTCTGTCTTCCCTTGATTCATGCCGCGAATGTAGAAATTGAAAACATAGAACTATACAGGAGTTTATTTTCTGAACTCAATTTGGACCTTGTTCCTAGTTCATTCAAACTATGTTTTCATTGACAATCTTTTAAAATTAAACTAACGGGGAGGTTCTTTCTTCCTGGTAAAGGTTATCCGGGAGCTTAGTGGTATGATTCTCACCCGAGCCCCTAAACTGTGCAACTTTGTTGAGTGGAGGGGATACAAAGTTGTTTACAAAAGGTAGTATGCATTTTGCATTATTTTTAAACCTTTCCCACATTGTTTAATATAACTCGTAGTTTCATACACCTCCCTTTTATAATGTGCACAATTAAACATTTTGCATCTTACTGCTTACTTGACAGGTATGCTAGCCTTTATTTCTGCATGTGCATTGACCAGGATGATAATGAATTGGAGGTCCTCGAAATTATCCATCATTTTGTTGAGATACTAGATCGCTACTTTGGAAGTGTATGGTTCAAACTGAAGCAACTATTTACTTCAAGATTTTTATTAGCTTGTGATATGATGTTCAACATGTTATTTGTTTTATTTTTAGGTTTGTGAGCTGGACTTGATCTTTAATTTCCATAAGGTATGTTTACGTTGTCTCAACTGCTTCTGAAATGTTTGGAGAGATTTGATCTGTCCAAAATCTGTTGAGAGTGAGACTTCTATCTGTGTCTTGAGTTGTTAAGGCCACATCTATTCTCCTATGCATGGTTATATACTTACGTAATGCCTGCTGCTGCTTTTAAGTAAACTAAGTAATAGTATGCATACATAGATTCATGCTGATAACTTTATTGACACTAATTGTTCTTATGTCAATTGTGTCGGATGGTTTTCTAGGATTCTGTGGTCTACATGTTTTAGGACTTATAAATGTCTCATATGTTGTTAATATGAGAACCTTTGCTATATTTTTGGAAATGCATCTCAGTATTTGATCATGTGGTGGAACTTTTATTTGAACAATATAAGTGCTTATCTAAGAAACTCTTAATATAGGTTTTAACCTGGATGTTTCAAGCTAAATTTGAATTTTATTAGGAATATGAAGAAAGTTATAATTCTTTGGCATAACAAAAGAATGAATTTTTATGTCTATCTTGATGATAGCAATACTAAGTTGCCTATGAAAAGTTCTAAGAATATGGCCATTGTTAGTCAGAATGTACAAGTACCATATGTACCATATCAATTTGCGACTCCTGGAACCAGTGGTGTATAGATGTTAATTCAGTCTACACTTGGTTTTTGGATAAACTAGAAATTCCTCTTTGATCTAAGGTTTGAATCATTTTAGTCCAGATATATCCTGTCCATCTTAGACCGTGTGACCTTTTGCTTTTATTTTGATATACCCAGAGTGTTATTCCTTGTAATCCTGGAAGGTACTAACTAATGGTCTTGCTTCCTTGCGTCTCCCTTTAATGTCCTGTTCTCATTTTGGTCTTGACAATTGACACTAGTTGTAACAAAAAGTTCAATGTCTATTATGGCTTCCATGACTAGAAGTGTAAAAAAAGTGGTGTGTCACTTCTATTTATATTCTTCCAGAAAATGACCTTGCTATTGCCTTGCATAATACTCAAAGTGCTCTACTCTCTTTATAAACGAGCTAAGTTAAAGCCTCATATTAGTCATGTATCCGACTAACTGCTCTTTTATATTTGATGGTAATAGTTATTCTTCTTTACTATTTTTCTCTCTTTTTTAATGGTAAACAAATATAAATACAGAACTCCCAAGTGTTTAATGCAGCCACTTTGTGGCCTTTTTTATCTCATTGTAACTCTCTCGGTTTAATGCAATGGCAGGCATATTATATATTAGATGAAATCCTGATTGCTGGTGAACTTCAGGAGTCGAGTAAGAAGACAGTTGCACGCTTAATAGCTGCACAGGTTTGTTAACTTCAGATCTAATGAAATATTGCCATTCAAAACTCTGTACTCTTCTGAGTAACAACCAATTGTTTTACAGGATTCTCTGGTGGAGGCAGCCAAGGAGCAAGCTAGTTCCATCAGCAATATGATTGCTCAAGCAACAAAATGAGGATGTGCTGGTATGTGATCGGTTTTTATTATACACCAAGTCTATATGATTACATGTATTTCGATCTTGTCAAGATCTGTGGTGACCTGAAGTTGCTCATTCTGTTTGATTTTCGTACCCACATCTTATGATGCTTAAGGTTATTTAATGCCTGTTATGATACACCAACTCATCTTATTTTTTGGCAGGACTTAGACTTGTTTGGAGATATCGGGTTTTAGAAATTGATGGTGCTGTTGTGATTTCGTTAAGTCTCAGATAGCATTGCATTTGTGGAAAAAATACGATCAGGATGATATTAAGCCGGATAGTATGTATCGGTATCGGCGTTGCGATAACATGAATGTTTTTAGTGATTTGTTTTCAATCGGAACCAGATATATTTCGTCTGGGCAAAGGAATGGAATACAAACGTAGTAAACAAATCTCAATTTATCTGTGGGTTGTGGCCATAGGGAATTTAGCTTCGATCCATTGATTGAAGGAAAATTTTATAACATCAAAATTATTTTGTGCAGCTTGAAATTTTCGATCTACTTAAAAAGAGAGAAGAAAATATATTTTAAATAATGCCAATTGTTGTAAAATCATGAAGCTGAAGTTGATGAAATTTAAGTCTATACCCGGACTTTGAAAATTGGCATGAAAAATCATTAGTCTTAACATTATTAACAATCATACCACGAAGAAATATTTTGGTTGCCTGCATGTATGAAATTATTGACACTATGCATACATGTCTTATTTGATGGTATGGTGCACTAGGTGGGACAAACGTGTTTTAAATGACACCATTTTGATTTATGAAATTAAAATTTATATATAAAAACCTAATCAAATTAAAACATAAACTAGGGAAAACCCTATTTCTCAAACTTCTGCCACCTAGAACTGTTGCCACCGGGTGGAACCTGATCGACATAAGTTCAACGTTGCTGCTAGGAGCCCGTCGTCTTTAGGAAAGCGATTGGTGGCATGGATCACACACTATATACGCTGGACTAAGGCGAACAAAAGTTGTTGCGTTGTTGCATCTTGGCGACTATAGGCAATCGATTACGGAGAAAATAAAAAGGGATGAAGAAAAAGGCTATTTTAATAGGACAACGTTGTTTTGCATCTTAATAAATGACGTTGTTTAAGTGATCGACCATTTTGTTGACGTATGATTTTTTGGCTCCAACAACATAAGATACTATTTCCATCTACGTGGACTTTGTGGGACAATTGAGAATATTAAATCTCATGATTAGGGGTGGCACGGTACGGTATACTGCACCGAAAATGTCATACCGCATACCGTACTGCAAATTGCGGTATGAGAAAATGTCATACCTATACCTTACCGAATGCGGTATACCGAAAATTCGGTATGTCAATATTTGAAAACCTTTACCTTACCTACATTGCGGTATACCGTACCGTGTTGCGGTATACCGTGGTATACCGCAAATCATACTTGTTTGATTTATAAATAATAAATATAATAATTTTATAAATAATAAATATATTAAATATATATAATTATTAACGGTATGTACTGCAAAATTGCGGTATGATGCGGTATACCGCGATATATGCAAAATTCATACCTTTGTCGTACCTTAATCTAACGGTAAGGTATCATACTGTACCGAAAAATGCGGTATACCGAAAATGCGGTATTTTCGATATTTTTTCGGTACGGTAAGTGCAGTATTTCGGTATTTTTTGCCAGCCCACTCATGATTTCGTGTGCCATTATTCAAACATCTTTGCTGCACATTTTTTTTCCAATTTGCCCTCTACATATTTTTTGCATTAATATCTCAATTAAATGAGATGTACAGCGGCAAGTGATAGCGGCGACGAGAGTGAAATCAGTTAAGTATAGCTGTGTGATTGAAATGGCTACAGCAGCATCGGCGCCCAAATGGGCTCAGAAAACCATCACCATTCCTGCCCAGTCGCGAGGATGCCATCTCATCACCTCCAAGGTCTCTTTCTTCTTCATTCTCAATCCAATTTCATATCGCTTTGCCCAGAAATTAGCTCTCCTCTTTGGGATTGCCTGCTTTTACTATCAACCTTTTCAATTCAGTCACAAATTTGTATTTTTCTTGTTATTTCACTACAATTTTCTCACGACTTAACAATCAATGATAGTATAATCGATATACTTTGTCTTTCTTATGATTTTCATTTACTCGAATGAACTCAATCGAAGCATAAGAAAATAGTTTGGGAAATGTTATGGTGCAACATCACTTTGTTTTGTTGCTAACTCCTCGATGAAGATGACTTAGAAAAGATTGCATTATGTTGCTGTTTGTGCTTCACTATTGTCTCAGATTTTGAAGGAGATTGGGCAGGATCTATCAGGGTTTAAGTGTGGTCTTGCTCATTTTTTCCGTAAGTTCTGCCTTTCCGGCCTCCTTTAGTGTAGGTTTACTACTATAATTTCGCAAGAATCTGGTTTTCTTCCGAACTTCTTCACCGTTTGGATCTGTCTGCTAATAACAGTGCATCACACATGTTGGAAATCGAGATCGGAGCAAAGTCGAAACGGAAACAAGAACACGAGAGATTTAACGTGGTTCGGCGTAAGCCTACATCCACGGGAGAGTAACGGATCGATTTACTTCAATCACGACCAAGAACTACAATCATACAACAAGATCACACACTCAAGAACAAGCTACTCTCTCTTAGCATATGAACTCACATCAAACCGAAGACTATACAAGCTAGTTCCTCACAAAGATAGTGTGTATCTCTCTCTCTAGCTATTGATTGTTGTTATGATCTCTCAGCTGATTTCTCTCTCTCGTTTCTTCTCTCAGAACCTGGAGATATTCTCTCACTGATCTATGCGGCTTGCATGAGCATTTATAGGAATCGCATCACCTCATGCAGTTGCAACTGCCGCTGTAGCCGTTGCACAACTAAATCTTGAACTCTTTCTTCTTGATCATGTGTTGCACACTCCACGCTCGGTTCCGATGTACCATCACTCGTTGTTATCATCACAAAATTCCTAACAATCCTCCACCTTTTGAGATGATACAACACATCTTTCGATCACTTTGTTCTTTGTTGATCTCATGTCCGAGTAGCGCCAATCTTGACTATTATTGTCAGCATCCTGACTCCGAGAATCATACCCAGATCCTCCTTTATCACTTCCTTGATCAGCCACAACGCCCCCACCGGACGATCGCCTCCACCGGACGACAAAACCTCCACCTAATCTGAATCTTCCCCGATTCAGAATTGGAGTTGCTGATCCCTAGAGATATCACACATCTCTCATAAGTGATAACCAAATTTCTGTCAAGATTATGCCACCTTCACCGCTTAGGATGACACGGCTGTTGCACCTCTCTCACGGACAATTCAACAAACAAGGCTTCACAGCCTCCTCCAGATCGCATTCCCGCGAGCATCCATTGATCGGCGTGTTGTACGTGATGATGTCTGGCCTTATCCCCGATCTCCTCACTTCACCAAGAAGCTCAACCTCGGAGACTCAACAACTGAAAACAGCTCACTGACTAAAAACTTCTCTCAGACATTTCGTCGAACACGCTCTGCTCGAATTGCCGAGCTTGGTGCCGAACTGCCGAACTGCCGAGCTTAGTACCGAACTGCCGAGCTTGGTACCGAATTGCCGAGCTTGGTGCCGAACTGCTGAGCTTGGTGCCGAACTGCCGAGCTTAGTACCGAACTGCCGAGCTTGGTGCCGAACTGCCGGACTTGGTGCCGAACTGCTGGACTTGGTGCCGAACTGCTGAGCTTGGTGCCGAACTGCCGAGCTTGGTGCCGAACTGCCGAGCTTGGTGTCAGCCACTAAATCCAACGCCCTTCTCGGCATCCAAGCAATCAGTGTTCCAGCATACCTTACGAACACCATCTTTGCACCATCCAAGATGTCTCACCATCGTCGTCTGCCTCTGAAGCATCATCTCATCAAGGCTCTCATGGCCTTCAATATCCATCAACATCATCATAGGCTTCGGAAATGAGTTGCATATCGCCATACTCGATCCCATTATGGATCATCAGTATGAGCAACGATCATTGAGCGAGCTACACCAACGATCACCAAGAACTTCCCTCTTTCTTGATCGATGAACCTTCGAGCTCTCTCCACAATGAATCGCCAATGCAGAAAACTTCTCAACAATATCGCTCAAAGCTGCACGAACCAAAACTGACCACACCGTCGTCCCCTTCAACTGACGTGATCAAGAACTCAATCTCCTTCTCCAAAACCGCTGCATTCGAGACGCTACTTTCAGCATCTCCCTTCGTTCTTCATCTCCGACTTCTTCCAACGATTCTCCTCCTTCCCACAGACGGCGCCACTTGTTGGAAATCGAGATCGGAGCAAAGTCGAAACGGAAACAAGAACACGAGAGATTTAACGTGGTTCGGCGTAAGCCTACATCCACGGGAGAGTAACGGATCGATTTACTTCAATCACGACCAAGAACTACAATCATACAACAAGATCACACACTCAAGAACAAGCTACTCTCTCTTAGCATATGAACTCACATCAAACCGAAGACTATACAAGCTAGTTCCTCACAAAGATAGTGTGTATCTCTCTCTCTAGCTATTGATTGTTGTTATGATCTCTCAGCTGATTTCTCTCTCTCGTTTCTTCTCTCAGAACCTGGAGATATTCTCTCACTGATCTATGCGGCTTGCATGAGCATTTATAGGAATCGCATCACCTCATGCAGTTGCAACTGCCGCTGTAGCCGTTGCACAACTAAATCTTGAACTCTTTCTTCTTGATCATGTGTTGCACACTCCACGCTCGGTTCCGATGTACCATCACTCGTTGTTATCATCACAAAATTCCTAACAACACAAGTGCTTCTTTGACTATAAACGAGAACTATGACTCGGATGTCCGTGTTGACACAGAGACATTTTTGAACAAAGTAGTTCCCGAAGTAGGTTTTCTTTATCCATGGCTATGCATGCTGGGCATATCTTGTTAGATGATGATATTCACATGATAAAGTTCTTGGTCTCAGGGAAGGTCTGCACCGTGGAAGCATACTTTGGAAGGTGGGGTCTTTCATCTTTCTTATTTTTATCAAATAAGATAAGTATATAAGAAATAAATTATCTATGGATATTTTCTCTTTGGAACTTCATGTTCGTGATAAACTATTGTCCACTAATTTTGTGTCACAAGAAGATATTGTTTGTTAGGAGTAAGTGTTTTCTATGCTTGCATGAAAGTGCTGTCCATACTTGATGATCCTAGTAATCTAGTTTATATACATGTGATACGTGTAAAAGGACCTCTTGCAGTCAATCCTCCTTATGCCAACTATGGATTACTACTATTATGGTAAAAACATTGGAGCTGCTTTGAAATTGAGTTTCAATTAGTTTGAAAGCCAGAAGGGTAGCTTCACTTAAATGTGTTTACCAACACAAGAACCTTTAAGTAGAAATGAGGCTTGAGTTGCTTGTTGGCTAATGAGGTAGGCAATGTGCGCTGCATCATGTGCTATCGTCAACTTGAGTTCCTATACACATCTTTCAGAGATATTCTTCTCTGTTCTGTTTCCTATTATAGCAGACTGATTGGAATATGGGGTCACAGATTAATGAAATTTCTAGAATATGTAAAAAATGCTTGACCATATATGGCCATGGAATCATCTTTATTAAAGCCTGTTGTCCTAGGTCTTATTGCAAACTTGTTTAACAAAAGTATGCCTTTATTTGCTTTAGGTAGTGTTAACTTTTATAAACTGTAAAACACAGAAAAATAAGTCATAATGTGAAGTAGTTCCTACTTTAAAATGATTTAACATGATGTATGACCAACACGGAGAACCTAAAGTTAGATGTGAAGTATAAGCATGAAAAACCTAAGAAGGAAGAATCTTGATTATTGTACGTGATAACATAGTGATAGGCTGTTTACCACCTTGTGCGATGTTGCAGGTCCGGATGACATGCCGGCACATATCAAGTCATCTATGTTTGGCTGCTCCCTCACGTGCGAATTTCAACCATCTGTATTTAACTTATGTTGCAGTTTATTGTTGTTGGCCGAATAGGCTAACAACCATTCTCTACGTGTGCAGGATCCCTATATCAGATGGAAAACTGAACATGGGAACTTGGCAGGTATATTCGACATCACTTTTGTAACCTCCATGAAGGAAAAGCTAATCTTAAAATAGAAGTGGTCTGCTTAGGTTATCTGCAAATGTAGTAAAATTGCACTAATAAAAGGAAAGATCTGATGATGACCTATGAATTTTGCTCGTGGCAACAAAAACTATTCTAGAGTTATAGTGCATACACCAGACATAGGAAATAAGTAAATTTCCTAAAAATAATGATTTAATTTTCAAAGTTGCAGGCGTCATTTGATTTTACCTGAAGGTTGTCTCAATTAGGACTTATGCTAATATTTTGGCCTCTCCCTTTTTAAACCAAACCTCAAGTTATCTGCAAAGGTGTTCTAAAATGTATGCTTGAATTTTTTTTTTTTTTGGGTCAGGGTATCTGGCTATGCGAGCACCGTGATGCTGCTACTCCTCGCAGAGTCGTGGTCACCCTTAATGGGATCTAAGACTCTTCGTCTTCTTACTTGCTCATGAGTGCAGCCTGTCTTGTCTTCTGTGAATAGGTGTGCCCTAAGTAAGCAGAGACTTGTTTGAGTGAATTGTAATGTAAGACATCTGTAATGGCTACCCTTCTCTTTATGTACTGTTCAAATATGTATATCCCAAATAAAATACACTTTTTACTCCAGCATATTGCATTCAATTGGCATTCAAAATTTCCAAACATCAAAAGCAACAAAAAAAAACAAAACTAAAAGGACTGTCGTATAAACATTAGTTTAGGAAAAAATGAAGATATAAAAAATGTGAACATTCGGAAGAACATGATGTTTCTACTAATATACTCTGCCTGAGTCGTTACAAGAGAAGAAAATGGGTAAAAAACCACAGTACAAACTTATAAGCAGAATGTGGATCATGACTAAACAGTCATGATTTTGGATAAATACATAAAACAATCACAAAGTTTGGTACATGATATCACTATACACGCTGTAATGATAAACGAATAATAATGATATACACTAGTTGATCATTCGGCTTCCAAACACATACCACAATAATACAACAACAAATGCTCTCCCAATCCTTGATGCATGCTTTATGGTTGTCTCTGAGCACCAGGTGGTTCAGCTGGCATCGGGAAGTTACCTCCGGCTATCTGAGGAGGAGCCTCCACATACGGGCTCTGTGTAGTTCGATAAGATAGTTGTTATAAATATGACACGAAGGAGCAAATTGTTTAGGTTAACTAGGATACAATAAAAACATGAAAATAATATCTGTTCATTAAATTTCATGAGGAGAAAGGGGAAGGGTTTGAGACGAAGCTATACCGTGTTTATATAGACATTATCATTGTTTACTGATCTAGCAGATGTGCTTGAAGGAGTATTGCTATGATTTGGTTCGCTTCCATTCAGTTTGTGACTTGTAGGATCGGTTGGTACGTTGTTACTACTATTAGCTGATTTCATGTCTTCTTGCAGTTGAATTAAAACAGCATACGAACAATTTTAAGCTTGTGTATTTAACTAGGTAATCATGCCGCTCCCGAGATTAGCTAAATTAACAAAAGTTCCCACACTTTAAATTTAACAGTAAGTACCTAAACAAAGGAAAGTACCAACTATATTGCTACACTATTTTTATCCGGCGATAATTTACTATGGCCCCGACATTCTGCTGCCCAATCACCATTCGATACAGAGAGCATTGAAAATGCATTTAAGATACAGAAAATAACTAACAAAATCCAGAAAATATAGTCATTCAACAGAACAAATTAGTCATTTCTATTGATGGCTGACTCTTGGCACTCTAGATATATCCCACAGTATGAAATGGTGCTGACATAGGATCTCATTTATGTTATCACTACAAGGCATGGCGACAATTAGCTCCAGTAATCTCTCATAGCAAAGCTAAAAGAACAACGTTCAGGCCTGTTTGTTTGGCTTCTTTATGTAGCACAATAGTCTCTGACTCGTGCTGGAATCACTTGCTTTCGAGCTGCAATATAAATGAAGTCAGTAGTAACTTGACTCAAATTCTAATTTTCTTGCTGTGAGTAGGTTAACACAGTTCTGCAGCTGGCTCTAGTTGCTGCAGCTCTACTTCAACCAGGATTTGGAAGTGAAGAAACTCTACTTTATATCGACTATTTGAGGTAGTTTGTTCTTGACTCGTGTTTGTCTATACCTGTTTTGTGGGTGTGAAATTTTACATTTTTGTTATTTTGGATCTTGTCAGCTGGTTGGTGGCTTCTACTACAGTTGCTTCAAGTGCGGCTTATGGGGTTCAATACTGGAGATTACACTCAAAAAGGATAAAGTTTTAATTGTGAAAGCATAAGGATTGCAGTTTTTTGTTAAGAGATTAGATTCTTTGTTATTTGGTTAGAAGAAATGAATAAAATGTAGACTCAAATTATTGCAAAGAGCAAAATATATGACACAGCAGATGCTGAGTGATATAAGAAGAAAACAAAACTAGACGGTAGGAGAAATCTCTGTTTCATTTGGCAATTCCATTTCAATTTGTTCCCAAATTTCTGCATTTCTGCGGAATCTCTTCTTGAGAAGTTGTATAATTTGACCGGGCTCGTCAAGCTTGTTCGTTGAGGCCAGTCCACGAACGAGCGTACTCATGGTCGTAACGTTAGGGAACCAACCATTGGAAATACAGTTGTCGCAGATCCTCAACGCACCCTCAAAATCCTTTCCCTGACACAGAAAATGCACCAATGTGAAAAAACACTCGGCTTTTCCGCCTTCAACCCTTTACCGACCATCTCGTCGTACAAATCCTTTGCTGCGTCCAGCTCCCCTTGCCTGCAGAAGATGTACAATTACAAGGGCTTCTTTTGCATGACTGGTTTCTGCAAAACTAAGGTATGTGTCAGAATATGTTGGATATTTTCGTGACTGCTTCATTTTTTTTTTCACTTGATGACTTAACCTTTAGATATGGTCCGCATTATTGTGGTAGCATTTGTGTATCTGAGTAGCCGTTTGTGATGGGAAAGAACGAGACAGAGATTTATGTTAAGGTTATTTTTAAACATTTAAGATTTCATATCGGTCTGCATACTTGTGGAGCACCATACGAAATAAAATATGGAGTACTATATTGGTTAGTGTTGAAGATGGATTTTTGCAGAGAAATATATTGACTGCTCTAAGCTTTTGACTTTTCTAGAGGTTTGAGGAGAACCATTATGGCATGCTGAATCTCCGTTTCATTATGATTGGTGACAACACTGCAAGGATTATGATTTAATTGCATTTGTATCTGATACTACTTATAAAATATATAATCTCCTATATTAGATCCCGTGTGAGGTTATGGAGGCCTTGGAGCCTATCAAGGACAATGAAGAGGTCCTACGGTATTCACCTAGGAACATAAATGTGCAAGAAGATTCTGGCTAGTGGGATCCGAACTCTACATCTCTAAACCTTAAACATGGAGAAATCTGCTCTGGAGATATTGGCAGTTAGTATTCTTAAAAACCCCTGACTTATCTAAACTCCCATTGCAAGATCTTGGACTCATTGAGGAGTCCAAAATATCAAGGTCCTTACGATGGAGACGTCCGACAAATATTTTCAGGGTAAAGGAAGGTGTTCGCCCAATTTTGTAGTAATATTTTCTTATTATAACTAATTTTCCCTGACAAGAATTATGTTCGAACCTTGTAACTTTGTGGCAGTTCATGCGACCACGCTCCCGTGACAAGAAGCTTCAAGAAGAATGGGCTGTTCCTTTGAAAAGTGTTGAAGATATTTATGAGGTATACTCTGCACAGCTTTAATAAGATCTGGAAAATCACAAACTGAGTCCTTATGAGGGTTTGAATGCTTCAGAAATTGGGAAACTTAGAAGCAGTCCATGGTCTGAACTAGATCCAAAATCATTAATGAGAATCTTAGTGGTATAAACTTGAAAGGTTTTCTCACCATCAACAGCCAACCTGCTGTTAACGGAGCTAACTCTGATTCACCAACTGTTGGTAAGCCAGTATTTTCTATGTAACTGTATACCTAAACCTATACATGTAGCGCCAGTATTCACATGGGTTTCTTCCTGCAAAGGAGATAATTCAGCCTACCGTTGTGGATCCTGCAAGCTTCATGGTATGGAAGGATGAGTCATTTGAAGTCTGGTCGAGAGTATGGGCTAACCTTTACCCTGAAGCAGAGCAGACCCATAATCGAGGAGGTAAGAAGTTTCATACATGGTTTTCGCAATTTTAATGAAAGTGCATTCAGTTTTTACATGGTGTTTCACTGTGTGTGCGCAGGCGAAGAAGAACAGGTAGGTATTACTTGGTCAGTTTGGTGGACAACGATTACGTCCACGCTGATCTGTTTGCTGTTTTCAAAAGCATTTGAAATGATTTCATGAATGTTTGCTTTTCGATGTAATTCAGCATTCTTGCCCATGTTCAGGCTGCTTCTATTCTATGTACTAAATCTCGGATTTTGGCTTTTCCCAACTCATCATGTAACCTTAAATAATTTTTTGGTAATTTTCAAATGTTACACGTACACTAGCTCATCAAATAGGATCAAATAAAAATGTGTATACATCTTGTTCGGATTGTCGACTGCAACACAAGTTTGATATTGTCCGCTTTAGGTCAAGCGGATCTGATACCACTTATTCGGATCGTCAGAAAAATGCAGTCAACTTGGCTCTGATACCACTTGTTTAGATTATCGACTGCAACAACAGTTTGATATTGTCCGCTTTGGGTCAAGTCCGCACGAATTTGTTTTTTGGTCACTCGCAAAAGGCCTCAAACTAATTGGGGTTGGACAAAAATCATGTTTGTACTCAACACATCTTGATTGGTAGATGGCCATAATTAATTTTTGAATGAGATTTATTTCTACAATTATGTCTTTTACATAACCTAATGCTTTTGATATGTTTGAATAATATTTCATTCATTTTAGCATAGCCCAACCACTACTTGAAAGCTCCTAAGCGATTATCTTACATACCCCATCTGTTGTTACATTCTGCAGTGAATGTTTTACAAGATAGCTTATGAAGTTTTATCAAGTTAATATTTTACAATATAGCTTATGAAGTTTTATCAATCTTCAGCTGCACTGGCTGCATTCAGATCCACATCAAGATCGACAACCTGAAAAAAAGAAAGAAAAGTGGTGGTTCAGTGAGAAATATCACTAACTAAGCAATCCGAATTTCTGTCAATGGATTTCGTTCTCACCTTTCCCGTGATCAACGTATACATATTCAGAACATCAGAGACAGTGGACTCGAAGTGAGTTGTAGCATCATAACTCTGACATTCGGAGTTTGAGTCAGCGAGCTTGTGAGTGTGAAAATGGTCACAACAGTCTAGTAAGAAGAACATCCACAACAACTTACAGTTGATATGAAGCAATTGTCCAGAGAAGGCTCGTTTACTGGCTCGAATCTGTCGTATGTCTCGAAGAAAATCTCATCTACATGCCCAAGTAGATCGGTACCTGGCTTCAGTTCAGTCTCCGGGTGATCAGTTTCTGCTTCGGTTGAGACAAATGCAATATATTTCCCTTTTGGAGCGATGTTGTGGGAATAAGAGCAACAGAATACATACCTGCAGAGTTCCACAAGATACTCTCAGATGCAGTATTAGTTTAACATTTATCAACACTCATTTGAGATTCGATTACCGACATGTCTGATTTGCGACACAACTGCTTCTGAGGTAGAATAATTTGCACCGAGTGAGAATCATTTGTATCAGGAATTGGGTGGCTCATGATAGCAATGGCTCTTGCAACTTTACCAACCTTCTTAACCTGTAGGACATTGTTCTTCATAAACATAGAGATGTGCTTGCAATACAAAGATCGGTATTCCATAACAGAGTGAGCTTTTAAATGTTGGAGAAGAGTTTATTTTGAAGAAGTCCAATCTTGAACACGAAAATGATAAAGTACCTTGTTGGGAAGGTAGGAAGGATCACAGACAACTTTCTTGCACTTAGCTGTTTCCCCTTGTGATGTAACACCATGCACCTTGCCTTCCACATCAAACTCCACCTGACAATACACTGATTGAACGTGTCAAGATTCACAGCAGATATCTATTCCGACGACCAACACTGCTCCTCTTTATGTGCACGTCCTAATTCTAAGTATTCCGATGGAAGAAATTCATTTCGTTATTTTGACTTCCAAGACTAATCTATTTGGAAAATCACCAATACTTGAGACAGAACTTTTATCCCATCCCAATTTATCTTTTCCTCAACCACAAATTCATCATAATGGAATTATATTAATACCTTGCAATCAGGTTTATCCAACATGTAGGTCCCGCCATAAACAGCGCTGAGACGAGCAAATGCCTGAGGACACAAATTGAAGTTAAGCTATGAGCAACAAGGGGGGAGAGGACCTTAAGAATCAGAAACTAAGATATAAAGCAAACGAGTGGAAATGCAATGTCAGTGGAAGACCTGGGGAAGCTCTGCAAGGCCATAAAAAGGGTAAATATAAGACGATCCACCACCAAAACGTGCAAACGACTCTGCATAAAGCTACCATAGAATAGGAAGCACGTCAAATGAGCACCAAAAATCTCAAACTGCAACATAATGATGTAAAAAATAACCTGCATCCTCTTCACAGTATCCAGTGCTGGTTCGTCCAAATAATAGTCATCTCTGTGGAGAGCTACTGCATGGCCAATAAAATCCACAGTGTTCTCATCGATACCATACTTTCTGTCGGAAGTTCAAGATATTAGAATCGGACAAGTTTGAATGCAAAAGAGTAACCTCATCACACATATAGCTATTGTCGAATGCAAAGAAAATCTAAACAGCTTATGCAATGTTTTCGGGAGAGGCTTACGCAAAGAGTTGCCTAGTAGTAACTCGTGTCAAATCCATTCCTTGATGTGTATTAGGATCACTTTCATTATAATTATGCACATAAGTGAACAATGTCCTGGCTCGCCGCTTCTCAAAAAAACCCATTAGGGGTGATTTTAGCGCCTCCATATCAGTTGCAGGCACCTTGTGAATCTGTTGATTCAATATTACCGAAAAATCAAAAGTGAGGTGAACAAATAAAGAAAAATACAGGGAAATGGGACATTAAACATAGGCAAAACACAACAACAAAGATATACCTTTCCTTTGTTGTACACATAGCTACCATCAACAGCTTTGAATGACAAATATTTAGTGACATCCGTGTGGATGAGGACTCGCACGAGAGCACCATTCGCCATAATATACTGCATTGAAGTGACTACCCATCACTAGACCAATTTTGAAATTTACGAAGTAAGTTGAGCATCGAACCTTTGGGATCATGTCGACGTTATAATCTCGACTAGCGCCCAAGTGTGGCGGAGGATTATCGCCTCCTCTGAATCTCTTCCACAACTGAGTGAAAGAGGAAATCAATCCAAAATTTCAAATATCTCATGGCAGAATAAGAAACGAAAGATAATACTTACCTGGATAAGATTAAGAGAAGTGGATTCACCACCATAATAGTCATTACGATCCATATGCAGAACCTATATTTAAGGAGATGAAGCGAATGAAGTCAAAACTAGTTGTTTCATTCATAGATAAGGGAAGTTGTGATTCAAAATTGTGTTGATTCAACAAAGCTAAGATAGCAAACGAGTTCGCACAGATTAATTTGACAAAACATATCAAAGATCAGCTGGTTAAAACAATCGATTCAATTTATAGCAAATAGAGCCTAAAATCAACTACCTGCGAAAATCACTACTACTATATTGATGGCTCTGCACCAGAAAATGGATAAAAGAAAGAGAAAGGAAACCTTGAGGCCATCACCGGAGAGAAGACCGCTGAGGATGCATTCCTTGAGACCAGTTCCCAGGACTATCACATCATACTCTTCATCCATCTTAATCCAATTCACAGATCAATCTTGTGATTACAATTTCTTTGTTCTTCAAACTTAAGGCTATCACTTTCAAACTTTATGCTCTATCTTATTTTCATAAATTAACTTATAATCACTCATTCAAAAAAATATTGAACCTATCCCACTCTTAATCTCTTATTTACATTGTCTAAATGACTTATCCATTAATTTTTTACAGTTAAAGATAATATCGGTTGTTTTACTTTGCTGTAAGTTGTACTCCTTTATCTATGTTTTGATATTAAAATACCTCAAATTATATTAACTTGCTGTAATATATATTCATATTCGATTTGTTTGGTTCAATTTTAATCTGTTTAAATGAAATAATATCTGAAAGAGGATTTTTTTCAAAACCCCAGGTACGTTATGATTTTTTTCAACTTCTTGCAAATAGTTGAGCATAAAACATATTCCATGCGTATGTGAAATGTCGTTTACTTTAATTTTTTTTCCAATTTTTAGTAAAATGATTTTATTTTTTACTAATTCATTCTACATTCTTATAAAATTATTATATTAATGTAAGATTTACATTCCATTAATTTTTTCAACTCATTTTCTTCATATTCTTTAAAACTTGAGTCATTCTTCATATTTTTTAAAACTTGAGTCAAGTCAAATGCGGATAAAATTTTATGGACGGAGAGAATATGTATTTATAAAATATTTTCAATATGTGATTTTTATCATCAAAATTAGCGTCGTTTCAACAACTTTTGGGAAAGTTGGGAGTTGGGAGATCGGACTAAAGATATAAAATATTTAACATCCATTTGAGAAGCCCATTAGCCCATTTGTTGAGCAGCCTTTTTATATGAAAAACTGTTTCTCGCTTTAGAATTTTGAGCCTCACATTTTCTGTTTTGGTTGTATCTATCATTTGTTTGATTAACGAAAAACATATTTTTAGGTTCACGAATTTCGCCAAAGTATCATTTTAGATCCGTGAACTTTAAAAATATTATTTTAGATCCGTCAACTACAAGTTAATATCATTTGAGGTATTTTAAACTTTTTTCGGACGAAAATGCCTTCAAGGCCTTCAAGGGCAATTCGGAAAATTCATTTGCTACTCATCTTGCATCAAAGACCTAGAGTCCAACAATTTTTTTACTACCATTTAATTCAATTACCATCCAAATTGAATTTAAATATAATTAAAATTTGCCGTAAAAAATATGTGTTAATTTTTCAATTATTAGATGACCAATTATTTAGCAATAGTGAACCGGGACTTGATACTTTATTTTATTTTTTCAATCTAAACTGCATTTTAAGAACTTACAATAGGTAATTTGTGAATTATATTTAATTTATTTATTTTGAAATTAGATAGCTATTAATTTGGATTGTCATTCGGAGTATTATTTATATGAATTTCAGAATGAAGATCAATTACCATCCAAATTGAATTTAAATATAAAAATTTGGTGTTACAAATTGTTGGACCCTAGGTCTCTGACGCAAGATGGGGGGCGAAAGAATTTTCCAAATTGCCCTTTGAAGGCCTTAAGGGCATTTTCGTCCGGAAAAAATTTAAAATACCTCAAATGATATTAACTTGTAGTTGACGAACCTAAAATGATATTTTCAAAGTTCACGAACCTAAAATGATACTTTGGCAAAGTTCGTGGACCTAAAAAGATGTTCCCTCTTGATTAATTGATTTCATCAAGTAATATTTATGTAGGATGTATGTGTCGTGTGTTTAGTTGTTAGTTTCCGAGTTTTTTGCAACACACAAGTTGTTAAGGATGAGAATTAGGTAGAAAGAAATTGGTTTTGGGCATTGGCACATATGAACTCTTTTAGTTATTTTAGGTCAACAATATTATGATTAGCTAGAGTTTTTTTTATGAACTTTTTCTTCCTTTCTCGTTTTCTTGATTTTATTTTGGTAGGTTAGTCTATAGTAATTTTACTGCAAGTTAAGTGCCAATTACATCATTATGGGTGAAAATTTTGTGGTGTCTAAACAGCGGCGGATCCAGGTGGGGTCGGCCGACCCACTACCGGCCCCGGAGTGCTGTCGGGAAGTTCCTTTCATTGGCTTCCGACCCTACAACCAGGGGCGGATCTATATGTTATTAAAGAGGGCCAATTGCCCCACCTCATGTTTTTCATCCCATATATTTATATACCTATTTTAAATTAATTTCTTTTAATCTTCTACTAATTGCATCTCCTCAAATTTTTAAAATTCCTTCACATGTAAATTTGCCCCATTTCCTATAAATTCCTAGCTCCGCCCCTGCGCATACGCATCTCCGACCACACCTCGCATAGTGTGACATGATGAGATTGGGCAGAGAGAAAGGAAGTGAGGGAGGGCAACGTCCGAAATACGGCGACGGCGACGGCGACGGCGACGGCGGCATCGTGGTAGGGAGGCGGTAGTCGAGCATGAAAAGATAGTTAGATTAAATTCAGAAGACGGCTTTTCGATTTTTTTCCGAAGAGATAACTTCGTGATGTCATTATTGTTTTTCCTTTCCCCAATGGAAATAAATGAATTACAGTAAATGGCGTCAAGAAAGAGACGTGACCGCATAATTTTTCTAAGATTAAAAGATTAATATCTTGAAATATCTAACTTTTGAATGGGCTAGGAAGTTCATTAAATATAGACTAAATTCTCAATTTGATCCTTAACCTATTGCGATTTTTTTTATTTTAGTCAAAAACATTATCTTTTGAATTATTCGGTCCCTCACATTTGAAATCGAATCACATTTAGTCCGAAATGGACGGAACTGTTAAAATGTAACAGTCAACGAAATTTATATTGATTTTGAGCGGATTAAGAGTTATAAAAATTCAAATTTTAATTCTTTTTCAAATAAATTCAAATTAATTTCAAAATTAGTTTTAATAAAATATATTGCTTGTCATTTATAAAACGAATTTTAATTCTTGCATGCTCTATTCATCTTCTTCATCGATTTAGGCTGGCTCACGGTGAGAAACCCTAGTTCTTGGAAGAACCTCAAGTAACCCCAACTCGCCAACCATCGAACTACAGCAGAGAGACCGGTGAGAGTGGCGGTGGACGTGACCTCCGATTCTGGTACGAATTTTGCCATTGTAAGAATCGGGCTTCACTCCGAATCGTTAACACCCATGCAAAACCAACAAGGGGGAAGCTATACTTTGTTTGTGAGAGACCGAAAGTAAGAGTTTTAGTTTGATTTTGTCATCAATCGAGGAGAATAATAGGGCAATAGAGAAATTACGTAGTGTTGTGATGTATGGATTTTGTTTCTTTGTTGTGGTGTTTGTTTGTATATTAGGGTTCAAGTAATGAAATTTCGTTTCCAATGGTGAATCAAATCTGGAATTCTGAATCAAATTTCGTTTCTTTGCTGTGGTGGTTGTTGTACTCCAGAATGGTATGAATTGCACTCCAAAATGAAGTAGTAGTACATACTTGGTTGCACACCAAGTGTTTGATAAAATGAAATATAAGTTGCACACCAAGTGTTTGATAAAATACCCATTAGGAAGGATATCCACTTTCTCTCTTGTGAAACACATAAAAATTGTTGATTTTGAGTGAAATTGGTGTATGAATTAGGTATCGTTTGAAGTGTATGTATATCTGCAACTCTATGCATATATTCTTGTTGGTTGTTACTGGACTTTCATATATAGACTGATCTACACCTTCATATCATGATTTTAGAGTTGCCATTAATTACATATACGTGTATAATGTGATATATGTAGGGATGTCAATGTAACCCGAACCCGCGGGCCGGCCCGAATAACCCGATAAAAATACAGAGTTAGAGTTGTAATTTCGCAGCCCGAATTTAAAATCGGGCCATTCGGGCTTACCCGTTCGGGTTGTCGGGTTAGGCGGGCTGACCCGTTCGGGTTACGGGTCGGCCTGTCGGGTTGAAGGCTTCTGCACAGCGAGCAGTTTTTGTAACGGTCATAACTTTCTCTACAAAGCTCCGATTGAGGCGTGCAATATATCCACGCGAAGCTCTTTCGAAGACGAAGAGAATGATATGTATTAGAGGTTTATCAGACTTCAAAATCGCGAGAAACATTGACTCAAACAAGGCTGCTGCACATCCACATATTTTGTGTCCATTTTCTAATCAATTTTCTATCATTTCTCAACAAACATGTAAACATACCAAAATATAGAAATATAATCAAAATCATCCTAGACAACCCTCTAAAACCATGCAAAATCCAAATACGTCAACCGACTATATAAGATCACGAAAAAAATCACCATGTGGTTCATGGATTCATAAATACTCGTATATAAAAAAAGCTTTCTTTTAGTATATTTCCAATATAATAGTGCAAAGTGTTTTGACGCCGCTTCGTCATTGAATTATGCGTACTTTGATGATTCTTAAAACAAAGATAAATTATTATTTGACTTACAACTGGAATAAATTAAATTTGACCAATTATAATTCAAGAAAACTTAGAGTTATTCCAATTAGCTAGCATCTTGATAATTCACTTTTTAACAATTCAAAATATTTTTGTTACATCTACGATGCACCTCTCACGTTATGCAAATTTTATTTAATTTTCTACGAATTGATTTATGTTTGAATTTTGAAACAAAGTGTTTATTTATGTTTTAAATACATAAACATAAACATACTATTGATAGATATTTTATAAATAATTATGTAATGAATAAGTTATTTAAATTTAAATAACTTAATCTTTTTTTTAAATATTAAAGAAAATTAAAAATATGTATTTCATTGTTGAATGATTAATTAAAAATATGTATATAATTAAAGAAAATTTAAAATACGTATTATTTTTTGAAAATATTAAAAGAATTAAAAATACGCATTGGCCCGAATAACCCGATGGGTTAGCTCGAAACCCGAAGGGTTAGGGTTAGGGTCAAACTTTTATAACCCGAAAAAATCATAACCCGAATAGCCCGTACCCGACGGGTTGGCCCGAACCCGAACGGGTTGGCCCGATTGACATCCCTAGATATATGGTGTATAATGTATATATGCAACTCTATGCATATATTCTTGTGAAAATAGTCACCAATTTTCAAGTGATATATGGTGTATAATGTGCGTGTAAGAGAGAGAGAACTGAAGTCTTATAGAATAAACCAGAATGTTATTAACAAGGATACCCCGTTTTGTGAACCTAATCCATCATCATTTGGTTTTTATAATTTCTGAATTTTCTTGTGAAAGCTCAGAAAAAATATGATGTTTGCTTTTATGATACTCATACAAGCTTATAGGATGGATTTGGTGCTCTCGGGTGAGGAGGTGTATGCTCTAGCTCTAGTTAAAAAACTGATAATGATCTAAGAGACAACATAAAAATCATCCACATTCAACATACACTTCATTTCACCAGAACATACACAACCACTTAAATCAACATACACTTCATTTCCCTTGCAATATGTCCATATTCAATATACATTAGCCAAAATGAGAACCACCAAAATCAACCACCAGTTTATAAAGTGAAACCACCAAAACCTACAACAAGTAGGCAATAAACCACCACAATGGGCACTGCCCAAACCAAAATAAACCAAATCAGCCAAAATCTAAGAAAGTCAGGTGGTAACACAAGAGTTTTGAGGGGGTAACACAATTGTTTAGTAGACAAAAACACATTAGAATAGTTTTAGTTCTTCTTCACAGTTGATGAAGTAGCTTGGTTGTCACCCGCAGCCGAGGATCGCCGAGTCAACGGTGATATGAGTCATACACGAACCAACTCATGGCGAACTACGTTGGAGTCGGCTGCGAGAACCTGGGTTGAATCGCCTGTGAAATCTAGGGTTCCAAGTGTTCAAAGTGAGAGATTGGGGAGATGGACCCTAATCGATTGTGAAGAAAGAAATAGGAATTACAGTTTGTTTTTTTTTTATGTTTTAATTGAAGAAAGAAGCCAATTTGTAGGTGTCGATTGGAATTACTTTTATTTTACTTTTATGTTTTAATTTCATGTTTTAATTTTGATTCTTGTTAAATTATTTTATATTTTAAATTTTTTAGTTTTAGGTTAATTAGATATTAGACATTAATAAAATATAATTATACCTCTTAATCCAGTCAAAATCGATTTAAATTTCGTTGACTGTTACATTTTAACGGTTCCGTCCATTTCGGACTAAATGTGATCCGATTTCAAATGTGAGGGACTGAATAATTCAAAAGATAATGTTTTGGACCAAAATAAAAAAATCACAATATGTTAAGGACCAAATTGGGACTTTAGTCTTAAATATATATTCAAATCTAAAATTTCAATTAATGTTAGTATTTGTCTTTATATCTAAAAATCAACTTATTTAAAATAAACACATAATTTAATGATTATAGAATAAAATAAATGTTTCTTAATTTCTTCTAATTTTAGTTTATAGTTAAGTTTTCAACCTTATTATTCATATTCAAATTATTTTTAAAATTTCAAAATTAGGGATGATGTGGAAAAGTTATACAATCTCTTTCCCATAATAATAACACATTTTGTGATGACACAAATTTTTTAATATATAATAAGAAAAATAAAAGAAATATAAAAATAAAAGTGATTGAATATATTATTGTTAGTGGAAAATAGTATTCACCTAAAAAAAAGAGAAAAATAATTACAAAAAATAGAAGTATGTATTTTATAGGACATGCTAGTAAAATTGTCTATTTTTATGTGATGAAGTGAATATTTGATTTTAGAGTTATCGATATGAATTATTTAATTAAAATGTACTATATTTATATAAATAATTATATTAAATAATTATTTTATATATATTTATTATCTAATTTGACCCCACGATATTTAGTTCCTGGATCCGCCATCGTGTGTAAATGACCATGATTAAATTAGTAAATATATCATTCAAGTATTATAAGTTTGAATATTTCTGATATCTAAATTAAGTTTCCTAAAACGTATTGATTATTGATTGTATTATGTACTCCTGTGTTGTTTAGGTGAATTAATAATAAATGGTTGAGGTTTTAGGATTTCCATTGGCCGTGTGCTTAGCGCTTGCGTACACCGTGCCAAGCACGCAGGCCCAACCGGCATCAACATGCAAAAGGATGGCTAATTAATATGTGGTCGACGTGTGATAAAACTTTTAGTACCAATATAAAACAATTTTTCTACCACTATTAAATAATGATGGAACATTTTGTACTCCGTACACACAAAGTGTTAATAGTGTCTAAAAAATGATGGAATGTGTTGGATATTTTAGTGTAATTGGATTAAATTGATTGATCAACGTGATCATAATGAGACATCAAATAAGTTGGAAGTGCAGAGTGTACACTTATTTGAATTTCTTATGATTAGATGGGGGGTTCGGGGGCAGCGCCCCCGAGTAGCGGGGTCCAAGGGGCAGAGTCCCTGGCTGGGCAGCTTGGAAATTTTTTATTTCCATTAAAGTTGCTGTACAGAAAATTCATCCGGAAACGTAATTTCCGAAAGTTGAAGGATTATTTTGCAATTTTCTATTCCCGCCTAAAACTGTTAAAAACAGTTATGAAACGAAGAGACACGACTCTTCGTTTTCAACCTCTTCTTATTATCAATTTCTGGGTTCAAAGATTTTTTACAGAATCTACATATGAATATCTTCGAAACCTGAATTGTATCCGATCAAATATTGGTAGAACCGCCAAATTGATTTGATCTGAAAGTGTTTCACGCCTTTCAGGACATCCGATTTGTTCACGATTTGTTTAAACTCCCTAACAGAATGTACTAGTAAAACAAAATACAAATGAAACTTTTTGTACTCCTATTTATGCAAAATTCAAATACTTTGTTATTAATTTGTACCAAAATGAAAAAAAGCCAATCATTTTCGACGAGTTGTGTAAGTTTCCCTAAATAGAAAGGTAGATATGTTGTTAGTTGAATTGAATGTAAAGGAGTGTGTTTTTGGACAAACACGGAATATATCCAAACGTAAAGAAAACAAAGATGGTTTTGTCATAAAAATAAAATAAATGTCTATTGTTTTGTTCCCTAATTTTTCCACAGTCCCCACTTAATACTATGGAAGATAGAAATGTCTATTGTTTTGTTCCATAACTTTTCCACCGTCCCCACTTAATACTATGGAATATGGAAATGTCTATTGTTTTGTTCCACAAATTTTCCACAGTGCCCATTTGATATTATGGAAGATGGAAATGTATATTGTTTTGTTTCATAATTTTTCCACAGTCCCCACCTGATATCATGGAAGATGGAAATGTCTATTGTTTTGTTCCCTAATTTTTCCAGTCCTCACTTAATTTCATGGAACATGCAAATGTCTAAAACTTAGCCTTACACAGCCACAAGATTGATAATATCATGAAAGGAATTTTGTATAATTTAGAAGACTATACCATAATTTAATTAAAGCACTAATTCTGTGTTGATAAAGATAAACTAGCTTATTATTTATTTGTTAGATAATTTTATGTGATGGGAATAGATTTACCGTGGTCTGATGGTGCACTTTAACATTTTTTTAAACTTGCATCATAACTAAAACCAAATTAACAAATTTTTAAATGCAAATTCATCATTCTCTTATGGAGTACTAATCTCAACTTGCAAACAAATTTGAGTAGGGTTGACAAAAACAGGGATCCTCACTTTCTGCTTACATGTGAATTGTGATATTTAAATTTTTTGAATCAATATATATGTAGAAAAGAAAGAGTGGGAGATGGTGAGATTATAGGGTTTTGGAATCGTTCAAGGAATTTAAATTTTGTTGTGAAATAGTAATAGTAGTAGTAGTAGTTAGTTAGTTAATCAACAATGTGACATCCTGTAGGTCTAGCTAGTGGATGCATGACATAAATTATAAAAAGACCTGTGTGTGAATCAAAATTTTTATATAAAGTCTATTGACTATTATTACACACTTAACAACTAACAAAAACAAATAGGTATGAAAAAAATATAAATGATATATATGCACGTCTAGTGCAGTTTCGATAGATTAACCAATCACACCAAATTACCACTTTATTAATTGTGAGTTTGCAACTGGTTTTATAATTAAGTGTAGGAATCTAATTATGTGTTTGTACCAAGTCATCGCAATGATAAACATTCGTATTTTCTTTTGAAAAAATGTAGTACACCAATCTAAATATTTCTACACGTTCACGAAATGAAATATAATGAATATACATAAAATCATATGTTGGTATTTTCTTCTGAAAAATATGGCAATTGGCATTGACCTATATGTACCAATCTAAATTTTTCTACACGTCCACGGAATAAAAAATAATGAAAAAGTATATATGTATGGGGGTTCCTATTGAAAGAAGACTTAATTACAACTTGAGGTGGAACTTATCATCAACACTTACAAAAGTGAAACAATAATACTTACTATTATTATTGTTATTAACTTCCTCACCAAATGAAATTGTTATTATTATTGTTATTATTATTATTATTATTATTATTATTATTATTATTATTATTATTATTATTATTATTATTATTATTATTATTATTATTATTATTATTATTATTATTATTATTATTATTATTATTATTATTATTATTATTATTATTATTATTATTATTATTATTATTATTATTATTATTATTATTATCATCATCTATAGTCATTGACTTGTACGGAAAGTCAACCTCAATATTAAAAATAGTAGTTAGAATGTAAGCTAAGGGCACCCGCAACGCGTGCCGCCGGCGTTCCGCGTGCCGTTCCGCCGTAACGGTTTCGCCGCGGAACGCGTTGCGGCGCACCGTTCTGCTCCCATTCCGTTCCGCGTGCCGACGGCACGGAACGCGGCACGGCTTCTGCCGCCACGCGCTCGGGCGACGTGGCGCTCCCCGCTTCGTGCGTGCTTCCCACTCGCCGGCCCGCGAGTGGGACACGTCAGCGATGACGCAATAATTAATTTTTTTTTAAAAAAATATATTTTTAAATTTTTTTTTAAAACGGTCATATTACCATTTTTTTAACTTTTTTTTTATTTTTTTTATTTTTATTTTTATTTTCTTATTCTATAAATACACCTAATTTATTACATTTCACACTCAACTACACATCTACCCTTCCTAAACCAACATCAATTCCTCTCCAATTTTCTATTTCAATCTCCTTCACCAAATGTCCGGCGACGGGAATTACGGCGGTGGCGGCTCCGGTGGGTGGGATCTCAACGCGTTCGGCGATTGGGAGACCATGTACAACACACTAGGTGGTTCCGGGTCGTCGACGCCGGGCACCCAGGGGTCGGCGACGCCGGGTGGGTACCAACCACCCACTTTCGATGTGGATGCCTACGCTCGACCACCCGGCTCGCGGCTTTCTCAGGGTTTGTCCCAGATTCGGGAGGATATCCCCGTAGAACCCACCCAGGGAGGAAGCCGAGGCGGTGGAAGCTCTAGGGCTGCGTCTGAGGCACCCGAGGAGGAGGAGGATGAGGAACTGGAGGATCTGGGCCGGCATCCGTACAACAACGAAGAAACTAAGGCGGTGTACACCGCCTGGCTCACCGTCTCGTACGATCCCATCATCGGGAACCAACAAGCCGCCAAGTGCTTCTGGGAAAAGGTCCGTGATGTCTACCACCAGACTAAGCCGAAAAGGGTCCGGAAGCGCAAATATACAATGCTCCGTGCTCACTTTGGCCGAGTCGACGCACAGGTCAAAAAATTTTGCGGCATCTACTCGGCCGAAGCGGCGAACTACCAAAGCGGAGCTTCGGGCGCTGACATTCTGAGGGCGGCTTTGCGCGTCTTCTACCAGGACACCGGTCTACAGTTCAAATATGTTGATATTTGGCAGCTCGTCAAGGACGAGGAAAGGTGGGCCGGCGGTGTCCGCTCGAGCTCGGGCTCAACCTCAAAGCGCACGAAGCACACGGCGAGCGGCCACTACTCGTCTGGTGACACCGGTGAGGCCAGCGAGGGTGAACCGCAGGTGTTTGGGGGTACGGGGGATCCAACGCCCGACGAATACGGGGGATCCAGCCTTGGGCGCCGTCGGCCGCAAGGGACGAAGGCGGCGAAGACGGCTAGAGCGAGGAAGGGCCGAGGCGAATCAAGCCAGTCGGCCTCGGGATCGGGCTCGCGGGGAGGCTCGGACACACTTATGGTGGCGTACATGACCGCCTCAATGGCGGACACTTCCCGCTTCTCGTACGCCCAATTCACGGCCTGGTGGAACGGAATTGTGTATATGGCAGCACAACTTGGCCTTCCGACTCCCCCTCAACCTCGACCGCCTCCGGAGGATGATTCGCCGGCGGAGTAATTTTTTTATTTTCCCACGTTTAATTGTGTGTTTTTTATTTTGTATTTTTTATGTTTTTAGGATTTTAATTGTGTGTGTTTTTTATTTTTTTTAAGTTTAAGTTGAATTTTTTTTAATGTTGTATTTTTTTTAATAAAGTGTGTTTGTTTTTTTATTAAAGTGTGTTTATTTAAATTGAATTGGGTTGGAAATAAAAAAAAAATGAAATTGAATGAATAGTAATTTAAGGAACGGTTAAGGAACGAAGGGTTGCAGATTCCGTTCCTTAGTTAAGGAATGGAGTAAAAAGTATAGTGAGGCCCTCAAATAGTGGTTTAAGGAACGGTATAGGAACGGTATAGGAACAGCGTTGTGGATGGCCTAAGGTTGGCCTAAGGTTGATGATTTCCTGTCATTGGATTCCTATTTGGCGTTGTATTGTTTTCCGACTGTCGGACCAATTCACATAGGAAACAATATCTAAAATATCCAACTCTATCAACTTCTATTATAATATACGTATATACGTAATTAAGAAAATATAGATTTTAAAAATAATACTAACTGCTAAGACATACCTGCACATGTAAAATATACACTCTCCAATCCCTAATAGATGTATCATATTTGATCAGTCCAAGTTTTAAGATATTGTTTAATCTGTGAAGTAAAGTGAGCGAAAAAATTAATAGTGTGTTCCCACCCTACTTTTCTATAATTCATTAGTTGAATACTAAAAATTAAATTATGCTAGGCATAATTCAGTCAACCAAATACATAAATCTCATCTTAGATTATTTCATACTTATTATGTAAATTCCTAGCAATCAAGAAATATTATGAAATATTTATGCATGACAAATTATTGTCAAGCAAGGCACGAATACTTGATCATCAACTTGTATTGAATCTTCTCCAATTCTTTATAAAAGGAAGATATAAACAGAGCTGTCCTGTGTCTGTGTTTGTGAGAGAGAGAGAGATGGCCGGAGGTGGTGGAGAAGGAGCTTCCCTAGAGTATACTCCGACATGGGTGGTGGCGTTCGTCTGCAGCGTCATCGTTGCCATATCATTTTTAGCTGAAAGATTACTCCATAGTTCTGGCAAGGTTAATCTTCATTTCTTCATTACTTCTTTCAATTTCACTACCTCATTTAAAGGATAGGATTGAATTGAATTGTGGTGTTATATTATATATGTGCAGTATTTATTGAAGAAGAATCAGGGGTCTCTGTTTCAGGCCTTGCAGAAAATAAAAGAAGGTCACATTTTCATTTCCTAGTATTAGTAAGATGATGAATCAAATGCATGTGTAGTAGTATTATTTAATTTACTGGGGTGGTGTTTTTTTTTATGAATGATGCAGAGCTGATGTTGCTGGGATTCATATCCTTAATGCTGGCTGCATTTCAATCCAGACTTAGTAAAATCTGCATTCCTAAAGGCTGGACTCATCATTGGCTCCCTTGCAACAAGGAACAAAAGATCAAATCCACAGCTCACTTCCTCACCTTCTCTTCCACCCGCCACCTCCTCGCCGCTGCTGATGACTCTGCAGGTTACTGTGATTCCAAGGTCTCCTCTCTCTCTCTCTTTATCTCTTTCTCTCTCTCTGTCTCACGAAACGATGTTTGTAGGGAAAGGCACCGTTGCTGTCTGTGAAAGCTCTGCATGATCTCCACATTTTCATCTTTGTGTTGGCTGTGTCCCATGTTGTATTCTCAGTTCTCACACTCATCTTTGGGCGTTTGAGGGTAATTTTATCCTTTTTCTTCAACTTACTTCCCTCTCATCTTCATTACCTAATTGCCTTGTGTTTTCGACAGATACGGCAGTGGAGACATTGGGAAGATTCCATACTCAATAAACAATATGATCCTGAACAAGGTCATTCTGCATACCATAATTCTCTTCTGATTTTATTTTATTTTATTTGGACTCATCACATATTGATTGAAATCTTACAGCTGTGACTCATGTCCAAGATCATGCCTTCATCAGGAACAGATTTTCCGGCATCGGTAAAGTGTCGTTGTTTGGATGGGTGGTAAGTCACACCACACGGATTTGGCGTATAGAGAAATGAACAGATTGTCATGAGAAGTTATGTTTTTTTATTTTCCATTTTCAGAAATCTTTCTTCAAGCAATTCTTTCACTCTGTCAGCAAAGAAGACTACACCACTCTCAGGCTTGGCTTCGTAATGGTAAGAATAAACATATAAGTCTATCTTTGATTTGTTCTTTTGTTTATACCTCCTACTTTTATGCAGAATCATTTCCGTGGAAATCCCAAGTTCAATTTCTACAAGTACATGACTCGCGCTCTCGAAAAAGATTTCAAGAAAGTAGTTGGAATTAGGTAAGCAGTGGATACCTTTGCTCTTGGGTGTTGATTCTTCTTCTCACTGATCACTTGACCTCAACTGCAGTTGGTATCTTTGGGTGTTCGTACTTCTCTTCTTGTTGGTGAACGTCGATGGTAAGAACTACTAGTATTCTCATGATCAAGAAAACAATAGAGAATTATACATGCATGCTTTCTTGACTGAAACATGAATTTTGATTTGTTTTTGGATCAGGTTGGCATGCATATTTCTGGATCTCCTTCATTCCTCTAGTAGTAAGTAGTAGTAATATCCTATTTTCTAGATATACAACATGAAATAATTTGGTATAACTGGAAATGAAATGAATGCAGCTTTTGCTAACTCTGGGGACTAAGCTGGAGCACATAATAATCCAACTAGCTCGAGAGGTGGCGCAGAAGCACATAGCAGTCGAAGGGGACTTGGTTGTGAGCCCTTCGGACGATCATTTCTGGTTCCACCGCCCACGCCTCGTGCTAATACTTATCCACATCATTCTCTTCCAAAATGCCTTTGAGATTGCTGTCTTCTTCTGGATGTTCCTCCTCAATGGCTTCGACTCCTGCATAATGGGAGAAGTCGGCTATGTCATTCCTAGACTTGTCATAGGGTGCGTAAACCATCAATTCAATATAATTACTAAGTTTTAGTATACATTGATGAACTGAGTGATTGTTTTCGTGCAGGGTGTTTGTACAGTTCCTTTGCAGTTACAGCACTCTACCGCTCTACGCCATTGTTGCGCAGGTAACTTGCTAAAAAACTGAAGATTTGTGGATTATTCACAGAGTTTTGATATATTGATTTGGTGGTTTTGAAGATGGGGAGTTCGTTCAACAAGGCGATATTCAAAGATCATGTTCAAGCCGGGCTGGTCGGGTGGGCTCAAAAGGCTAAGAACAAGGACGCTAGCAAGGGCAAGGATTCGGTGTCGGATCATCAAGGATCTCTTCTCAAACTTGAGGTGATGCAGAGTCCACCTACACACAACAATAATGGGACAGCCCCAGAAATCAAACATACAACCTGATTGAAACCAAAGCATACGTGTCCAAGATTGTGTTTGGATTAGTCAATTTCAAGACAGTACAACTTGATTTGTATTAAGAGTTCATGTGATTAGTATATGGTTGTATGAGTGAGTGTTTCTTCTTTTTATACCACGCTCGCATCTTGATTATAAGGTAATTATGTGAAAGGAATTGAAGTGAAAAAAACACTAAAAACTGGGCCTTACACAGCAACAATATTGATAATATTAAACAAAAAAAAGAGAAAATTCATGCTAGTTTACACGCAGATCAAACTGAGAACTGTTGAATATTAAGAAATACATGCACCATACTATATCTACTCTCGAATCTGAGCTGCTCATGTGTAGTGTTAAGGCAGTTGCCTTGGAATTGTTTCACAACGAGTACGATACGATAGCCATTCTCACCAGCTGCCTAATTGTTTTTGGATCTTTGAATTATGAGAGGACTTTCCACCTTTGTCCTTGTAACTATTTCTAGAGGTTATACCTTTCCTCCTCCCACGAGCAGCTTGGATGGCACGTTGTCGTTGCTTGGTCAGACGCTTTTCAAGCTCAGGGTCATCGTCATGCTCCTCTTCTTCTTCTTCTTCAGAATTATCGTCCGCTGAACTATCATGGTGCTCAACCTGCCTATCTTCCCAGGCCATTTCGCTACTTTGTCTAGCCTCGTTGGAAGTATGCTGACGCAAAATGTTTTGATTGGCTTCTGAATCACCTTCGTGCAAGTTATCTCCTTCCTGCAACCAGAGTTTTTTACGTTCAAGAGGTCAATGCACAATTCTGAACATAATCAATAACAATAGAAACTTAAATGAATCTGTAGTCTGTAGGCATACAATAAAAAACTTAGCTAACATGCATAAGTTAACTCTACACACCTCTTTAGTCAAGCTCAAGGACTCAAAACCACTTAGGGTTGCATCATTTATGTGTTGAGCAGTATCATCTGCATCCTCACTTTCTCCAGAATCAGATCCCAGATCTTCTTCAACATCCCCATCAACAAACTGCATAATAACCATCAAAACAAAAGCCACTTTAGCAGGCAGCCAGAACTTAAAGAATTAACACCATATTCCATCAAACATGTCAATCATGTATTGAAAGATATTGATCGTTGTAGTGGAAAGCATTTTGCTATTAAAGATATTCGACAGAGGAAAGAATGAAGGTTGCAGCTTCTTCATATTAAGAAGAGTAAGTCTTTCGCCTCAAATATGAGCCTTTGATTAAAATCATAGAATAGCTCTTTATATACAAATAATGCAGAAATAAATACTACTACAATTTAAAGACCAAATCATACTTCCAAAACTTGTGGTGAAATTTGTTTGAAGATATTTGATAGATGAAAGACTAAAGGCAGTACCTTCTCCATATCATCTTGATCCTTTCTAGTGAAACCACTAGCTTCAAGTTCCTTGTCCAGGACACCAGAAACTTTATTTATGTCTGAAAACTGAGGCCGGCAACTTCCACCTAACTCTACATCTGAATCATCACACTCAATTTCTTTTTTGTCAAAAGAGAGGTGAAACCTAGTACCAAAAGAGAGACCATGTTAGTGTTATCATATCAACATTCAAGCCTTCAGTTCAAACTTAAAAATTGCAACCAGTATTTACTTGCTTGAGCAAATATCTTTTTTGAGAGGCCAAACATAACTGAATGCTGGTCAACTTTGTGGCTTCTCAAAAACTATATTTGCTCAAGCAAGTAAATACCGGTTACGATTTTTAAGCTTGAATTGTAACTCATGGATAGTGATGAAAAGTTTTCAAGTTATATTTTGATTTCAACATAAAAAACAGCAAAGCTAGTTTGAAATACAACTTACATATTTTTTTCAAAACCAACACAGTTATTCATGTTTTAATTAAACTTCTCTATGCATGAGATATGTAGTGAGTTCAAAAATGATCTTATCAAAATCCTAATTTTATTATTTTATATCGCATACATGCTTAGACGGTAAAGTGTTGACCAGGCGTCACTAGCTCCTTTCTTATATTACAACATAGCATTTTGTTTGAAGTAATCGACTACCTTTTCCGGAAAAACTTGAAGATGCACTCAATATCGCGGTCAAAGTACCTAAAAGAAGAGGAATTTAGTGTTTATGATAAAATTAAGTCATTGTGAAAAGTGTGAGGATAAGTCATCTTTCGTAATGGTCTGCAAAAACCTACATCTGTGCATTTCGATGAGAAACCGAGATCATTTGTGGAAAATCAATCATTGTCACCTTCTCATCATCATCAATCTACAAAGTGAAAATAACAAACGGTAAATGGTGGATGACAATACGTCTAGAACATTAACAGCAACATACATAAGCTTTTAGCTAGTAAGAACGGGCCAATACTAAGGCAAAGCCAAGTTGCAGAAAACAACATACATATTACAATGGATAAATATTCAATAAAACACAAAAATGTGACCATGAAATCAACATCCAATGCCTTACCATGATATTAAATTCATTGAAATCACAGTGAATGAGCCCGTGTTCTGCCAGGCGTACAACAAGACCAAGAATTGTTTCAAAGAGTGTATCAGGATTGGGCAACTCCTTAACCTGCAAACTGCATGGAACAGGATGATCAAATACAATTCTAGTCCATACCATATCAAGATTCAAGTTGGAAAACAATTTCCATACATTCAAGAGTTTAAGATTGAAATTTCCTTCTTGATGGTTTCAGGATTATGAGGATGTTTTAAGTTCTTAATTATGGAAATGCCATGAAACTCCTGTATAAGAGGCAATAGCTAACATAAAAAAGCTGTGACCAAACCATTGGAATCAATAATATCAATCATATATATTGCATTTTCCATCTACATCCTTTCAAACCCAACTTTACTTTCCTATTCATCATCATGCAACTCCTACAATAAACAAGGTTGGCGCAAAATATTGAGATGAGCTGTGTTTTATAGGCAACTTTTAGTTAATTAACAACCTCCACACACATAGCATTGCTTGCAAGGGTTAAACCCAGAAAAGGTACTGACTCAAACTTATAAAACTGTAACTATGGAATAGAAATGACATTTTATCCATTTGCTCCATTGGCAATTTGGCAGGTAATTTAAAAGTAGGTGATAAATATATTGCAGTTGGAGTCTTATAAATGAAAATTTCTCTTATGAATGATTTTCCCTTACAATGACCTAGCACAGCTGTATTAATTCATGAACGCCAGCACCACACATGCCTATATTTACATTGTAGTAGCCCTGAGAAGAGGAAGAAAAAATGGAATACATTAGACCATACACAACTTATACACTTACAGCGGGTAACCTTGGACGAGTGACATGATAACACAATGCCGATTGCAATCCACTGCATTTGGAACAGGAAAACCATGTTCTTCCAAGCCTGCCGATAAAGATGTGAAAGATTACGAACTCGACCACAAGAGCAGCACCTTCATTTTAGCTTCTATCCAAAAAATTTAGAAGAGAAAGAGAGAGTACAAGAACCAGACCTTCATAAAGGCAAATTCTTTGATGGCAGCAAGCCTTGACAAGTATAACCAGTTAAAGCTTCTGCGATGCCTCAAATAATCACGTTTAGACTTGACTGCTCTAAAAGAAACCCTACCAAGCCTGTGTAACTTCATAGCAAGAACTGTGCCATCTTCCGTACCAACCTCGAATATATCTTGAAAAAGAAAGAAATTTAATCAATACCACTTAATGATTATATACAAACACATCGTAAATCTGCAACAGGTGCAAGTCACATATACCAGACTCCTTCCCCACACCAATCTGTCGACCAACAGAAGCAAAAACTCCCCTGTTCACCAATGTCTTGATTGCAAGAAAGTCGTAGCCCAAGTATGTTAGCCGGAAACCATCATCTACACCAAGAATACACTACACTCAGATTTATCCTAGTAGAGTGTGCAAGCAGACGGTGGAAAGCAAGAGGTAAATTCATTAACAATATCTTATCAACATAAACTAATCAAAATATCGACTTAAAAAAAATTCAAATACATATTACAAAAAAATTAGCTCTGAAAAACTAAAATAACGCAAGAAAAAAGGTAAACTAACACTTGGAAGAGTCATGATGCACCAGCTTGTGCTTGAGTAAATTCTTTATTAGAAATAGGCCACTCACCCTTAAAAGGCCTCATAAGGGGAGGGTTATCCACACTTAAGGTCCTTAAGGCCTCATAAGGGTAAGGCCTCATAAGGGTAAGGCCTCATAAGGGGGAGGGTTATCCACACTTATATAGATTAGATGGGATCTTCACCAAGTCGATGTGGGATAGAATTTAGAGAATTTAACACGCCCCCTCACGTGTGGGCCGGAAAGGACATCGGTCTTCCATCACGTGGGTAGGCAATGCAAGAGAAACCATCATCGATGTGGGCCGGAAAGGACATCGGTCTTCCACTCGTGAGGTAGATAAGAGATAAAGAGAGAACCATCATCGACTTGGGCCCGCTCTGATACCATGGGCCACTCACCCCTTAAAAGGCATCATAAGGGGGAGGGTTATCCACACTTATATAGATTAGATGGGATCTTCACCAAGTCGATGTGGGATAGAATTTAGAGAATTTAACATTCTTCAATACTTTATAAGTGCCGCCATGCCTAAAAACCAAACATAGACATAAACAAAGCATATCAAACACCACGAGATAAAAAAAGTGGTATGCTACGGTGAATTCAATTATGCAGTGAAACGAATTCTTCAACTTACTTGAGTGAGGCGATTCGGCCGATCAACTCCGCCGGTACAATTTCATGCTAAAATAGTAAAAATAAAAAATTAATTGATTAGGAGAAGAGCAATAGTAATGCTAAACTAGAAAAAAGTACTAATTGGTAGGAGAACAGAAACAAACATTGCGCATTCCCATCTCGACGGCGGTAAGAACCCTGAAATCATCCTTCGTCAAATACCGCAAAGCATTCACATCTAACTTCATTGTTTGAAGCTCTCAACTATGCAGAGAATCAACGATTATTTCTTCGAAATTACGGATAATTATGAGAATTTGATTTTGAAGGTATTGTTACATCAGCTGACTGTAAAAGTATAGCGCGGCGACGACATGAAGGAATTAAGATTTTTTCTGGGCCTGATTAATTGGGCCGTATATAACCTTGTTGGGTTAGCAAGAAATTTTTTTACTATTGCAAAATCAGTTAAGAATTTGAAACTAAACGAAGTATTTCTATTTATAATCTATGTCCTATTGTCCATAAAATAATACTCATTCCGTTCCAAAAAAAGTTAGTAGTAAAATAGCACATCCTAGAATGACATGCATTTACGGTTAGTAAAATAGAAAAAGAGTGAAATTTTTTTGAAATACTGTTAGTACATAATGCGGTTCGCATTATTAAAGAAATTATTACTATAAATAGAATTGTGAAGTATATTTTAATAGGATGTATCACAATGATGAAAGTAGTCCATTTTATTGGGACGGAGAAAGTAGCATGAATAGTGAATGATGCAGATTTTAACACTCTCTTCGTCTCATGCTAGTTGCATTTTTCAATTTCGAACATTTTTAAACTATTTACACTATTTTTATTTTAAGAAAAATTTAGGATATTTAATTAAGATATTAGAGTTAGTTAAGTATTCCTTTATTAAATGTTCTCTTATTATACTTGAAATGCTAATTTTATAACACTAATTACTTATGTTGTAAAGATGATAAGTGTGAGTAGCATGTGATTGAGGGAGTGCAAAATTATTAAAGTAAAAGAATAACACTACTTCTGTCCCACGATAGAAGTCATATTTGGTGTGGTGGCACGAGTTTTAAGAAATGTAAAGAAAAATGGGTTAAATAAGTTAGTGGACTATGTTCCCCACTTAAAGAAAAATGGGTTAAATAAGTTAGTGGACTATATTTGGTGTGGTGGCACGAGTTTTCAATTTAAAAATTTATGATTATGTAAAATTGAAATGAGAATATCATATAACATTGAGTCCACAACCAATTTAATGTAGAGTATATTGACTTGCTATATTGTGGTGTCATGTTGATACATTTAAATAAGTTATTAAGGATAAACAAGGATTGCTTTATTTAGACTTTAGTACTCCTTATATATCATGAGTTTAAAATCGAGCTATTTCGAGTTTGAAGCATGCATGCATGAGCTAAACGCATGATTTCACCCAAACATGAATAACAAATATCACAATGAACAACAAATGAAACATTGAAGCAGATATCATTTCTCGGATTTTACAAGGCAAATTCTTGCATCCATAAGACATTAGTAGGATAAAAGCATAGAACAACCAACATTCTCATTCTTCAGCAGCACTTGCAGCACTTAAGTCAACATTAAGATCAAGAACCTGAAAAAAGAGCAAATAGTGGTATTTTTTAGACAATAAAGTCCATCTAATTTGTCTTCCAATCAATCAGATTAATTGAAGTGGCGATTCAAGTCCTCCCTAAAAAAAGAAGTATAGAGACAAGACAGTGATGGAACTCTCAGATCTCAGAGTCCAAGTAACATATAGGTTAGGAGACTCAATTCTTACCTTTCCTGTAATCAAGGTATACATATTCTGCACATCATCGACGGTGGACTCAAAGTGAGTGGTTGCATCATAACTCTGTACATATATAGGAAATGCCAATTAATCAACAAGTGATTTTTAAGTAAATTTATGTAAAAACTTACTGTTGTTATGAAGCAATTGTCTAGAGAAGGCTTGTTGGCTGGTTCAAATCGATCATAAGTCTCAAAGAAAATCTCATCCACACCTCCTAGAAGATCAGTACCAGGTTTGAGTTCACTCTGGGGGTTATCAGTTTCTGCTTCAGTCGAGACAAAAGCAATGTATTTTCCTTTTGGGGCAACATTGTGAGAATATGAGCAACAAAACAAATACCTATAAAGCCAAAAAATTATCTAATATTAAGAAACTTTCCACTCTTAAGGGCCGTAACCGTAACACACTTGAAATATGTAAAGAAGTAAGTTAAATCACACTTATGAAATCAGTTTGTTATTGTACCAAAATCATACTTTTATGCACTAATATTTTCTGCTCGGTCCCGTATAACATTTTGGTATATGCCAATGTGACCACATAGACAAGTTTTTTTAGAATATTAATGTCGCCCCCAAAGTTCAATCTAATTCTCCCTCCGTTCTATAGTAGTGGAGACAGACATTTCTTTGGGCACAGGTATTAAGAAAATTTGGGTTAAGTGAGTCAAGTAAAAAGAAAGAAAAAAGGTTGAGAGATGAAGGGAGAATAAAGTAAGAGAGAGTAAAGTAAGTGAGAAGAAATGTGTTGACTATTATTAAAAAGAGAAATGACGAACGTATCAAAATGGCAAAATGATTCTACTAGTATAGAACGGAGGGAGTAATAGTTTACATGCAATCAAAGGAAGGCTCTATTCACAGAATAAATAAACGATATATCTTTAACTTATGTATCTCTTATAACAATCATGATAGTAAAAATGAAATATAGGTTGCAAGATCACTTACATGTCGGATTTGCGACCCAGCTGCTTCTGGGGTAGGATAACTTGTGCTGAATTGGAATCATTGGTGCTTGGAATAGGATGGCTCATGATAGCTATAGCTCTAGCTACTTTGCCAACCTTCTTAACCTATAACAACCAACATGTTATTATTAATAATGATATCAATTTATCAAAGAAGATGCAGTAAAACACAGAGCTTAACTTTCATATGTTGAGTGCCTTGGGAAAACTAAATTACAAAGTTTAACAAGTAATTAGCACCTGTTAATATAGTATATGAATTCTATCCCACATCGGTTATGTAACATAGCCTAGCTTAGTTTCTTGTACTATATATATGTGGCATATGTTTACTAATGATATACACTACTACTTTCTCCATTATCCCTTTTGACATCTTTTTCTCCATCTTCTCTCCCATCTGTTCGTCTTGCTGATGGCAACTATTCTCCTGTAACTGGCACTGGTGTTGTCAAACCCACTACTCATATTACCCTTAATAATGTTTTGTTTGCCCCAAATTTTCCAGTCAGCTTAATATCTATTGGTCAGCTAACAAAAACTCACAATTGTTCTGTCACTTTTTATCCTTCATATTGTATCTTTCAGGACCTGCAGACGAAGAGGACGATTGGTGGAGGACATGAGCGTGGCGATCTGTACTACTTGGATATTGTTTCATCTGTCTCTCCTAGTGCTCTCTCTGCTGTTGTGTCTCCATATCAGTGGCATTGTCGTCTTGGTCATCCGTCTTCTGCTAGTCTTCGTAGTTTAGTTCCAGTTGCGTCTGTTGATTTTAATTGTGAGTCATGTGAGTTGGGCAAGCACCATCGCACTTCCTTTCCTTCACGAGTCGAGACTCGTAGCTCTTCTGTTTTTGATTTAGTTCATTGTGATGTTTGGGGTCCGAGTAGGATTGAGTCCAGGGGGGTTTCAAGTATTTTCTAATTCTTGTTGATGATTATTCCCGTATGTCATGGTTGTATTTGCTTAAACACAGAAGTGAAGTCGCTACTGTTTTAAAATCTTTTTATCATGAAATAAAGACCCAATATTCTGTTGATCTGCGTATTCTTCGCAAAGGTAAACGTACTTGTACCACCAAACACCCCGTATCTAATCATGTTTCCTTTACTCTCTTGAGTGCTCCTTTTCGTGCCTTTGCTCTTTGCATTTTGTCTACAGTGATTCCAACTTCTTACCAAGAGGCACTCAAACACCCTTTATGGCGAGCCGCTATGGATGAGGAGATGCGAGCTCTCTTGAGTCGTGGTACTTAGATTCTGGTACATGCCCCTGATTCGGTGGATATTGTATCTTGTCGTTGGGTGTTTACCATAAAATTTCTTGCTGATGGTAGTATTAATCGTTACAAAGCTCGGCTTGTGTCCAAAGGATATACGCAAACTTATGGTATTGATTACTTTGAGACGTTCTCGCCCACTGCTCGTATGAATTCAATCCGAATTCTGTTCTCTTTGGCTATTGATCTTTCGTGGCTCATGTATCAACTTGATGTGAAGAATGCTTTCTTGTATGGTGATTTGACTCCGACGGTCTTTATGGAGCAACCTTCGGGATATGTTGCAGAGGGGGAGGATGCTACTAAAGTTTGTTGTCTCAAAAAGGTAATTTATGGCCTTAAACAAAGTCCCAAGGCGTGGTTCGATAAGTTCAGCAGTGTCCTTGGAACTATTGGTTTTAAGCAATGCAAGTCTGATCATTCGATTTTTGTGCGACATCAAGCATCGGGTATTGTTATTCTCATTGTATATGTTGATGATATACTCATATCTGGAAGTGATGTTCGTGGAATTGAGGAAACTAAGAAATATTTGCAGCAACATTTTGTTATCAAGGATTTGGCCGTCCTAAGTATTTCTTGGGAATTGAAATTACACACGGAAATTCTGGAGTGTCTCTACCTCAGCAAAAGTATGCTGCATATCTATTGAAAGAAACTGGACTACTTGGAGCAAAGCCCGTTGATACTCCTATGGAGGTTGATCCAAGTGTTTGGGATGACAGTGGAGAAGTCTTGGAGGATAAAGCTAAGTATAGACGTCTAGTTGGAAAACTTATCTACTTGACAGTAACAAGGCCTGATATTTCCTTTGATGTTGGCTTAGTCAGTCGTTTTCTGGATAAGCCTAAGCAAGTTCACTGGGATGCTGCTATTCGAATTCTTCAATATGTCAAGAAATCTCGCGGCAACGGATTGTTATTCAAAAAGAATGGACATCTAAAAATTGAAGGATATTCTGATGCTGATTATGCTGGTTCTAAGTCTGATAGAAAGTCTACTTCTGGATATTGCACCTACTTGGGAGGAAACCTTGTAACTTGGCGAAGTAAGAAACAACATACTGTTGCGGGATCGTCTGCCGAGGCTGAGTATAGAGCTATGGCTCATACTGCTACTGAGATGGTCGGAGTCAAGAATCTACTTGGAGAATGAACCTTTAACTATGCATTGTGATAACCAAGCTGCAATCTATATTGTGAACAATCCGGTTTTTCATGAGAGGACTAAACATATTGAAGTTGATTGTCATTTTATTCGAGAGTGTGTTTTGAATCGGACAATTACTACTCCTTTCACTTCATCGTCTAACCAGATTGTTGATATCTTCACAAAATCGTTGCCTGTGAAGCGTTTCTCAGAACTTTGTACCAAGCTGGACTTGATCAATATATATGTTCCAGCTTGAGGGGAGTGTTAATATAGTATATGAATTCTATCCCACATTGGTTATGTAACATAGCCTAGCTTAGTTTCTTGTATTATATATATGTGGCATATGTTTACTAATGATATACACTACTACTTTCTCCATTATGTCTCTATATTTTACTGTTCTACAGCACCAATGTCATAAACTCTACTCGTTGAAGTACGGTACCACTTCCAAAAAGATTTTAATTATCGAATAGGTATACACATTAAATTCTTCCAAAAAATTTTAAATATCGAATATGTATACACATTAAATTCTTCGAAAATATTTTACATATAGAATATGTATATACATTAGATTAAGAGATCAATAAAGGATTTAAAGAAACATGGGGAAACCAAAAATATAAAGAAATTACCTTGTTTGGAAGGTACGAGGGATCACATACAACTTTTTTAGACTTAGCTGTTTCCCCTTCTGATGTAACGCCACACATCTTGCCTTCCTCATCAAACTCGACCTGAAATTAAAAAATATATATTGATACCAGTGCATATGAGTCACCATTTTAACAGCCAAAAACAGAACGCCAACTTAACTTTAAAATACAAAATTTCCATGGGAGCATAACATGAAACATACTAGGGGAAAAATGACAATGGTTATTGTCAGATAAAGCCATAAAAGTCATGTTTTATGGTTTACTCATGCTTAAGTCTTACTAATTCCTCTTCAGTTAAGGAGCACAATATTCAGTATGCATCCCCACTCTGTATGAAGTGCAAAACTTCTTTTCCCTATTTTGAGCCTAATCTTCATAACAGAAAAGATCCAGACATTTCAACCAAAGTTTTAATTCAAGAAAACATTTTTCCATATAAATGCAAAGTCTTGTATAATTTGAAGTCAATAGATTAATCTTCTGTAAAGAGAAAAAGAAGCATCATCTCATCCTTCTAGTTGGTGCAAGGGATAAAAATGGGGATGACAGTTATTGAGTATGAGGAATGGGTATGTGTAAATAATTAATTACCTTGCACTCAGGTTTGCTCAACATGTAAGTTCCACCATATACAGCACTTAGACGAGCAAACGCCTGGTCACAAGTAAAAGCAACCAATGAATGTAATTTTAGAGGAAGAGAGAATTTTGAAATGCATTGAGTTTGAAAATGGGAAGAAATTAAAAGCAAAATAAAAATTTCAGGAGCAGAGAAGAAGAATGAGATAGACTACCTGGGGAAGCTCTCCAAGGCCATACAAAGGATAGATGTATGGTGACCCTCCAGCAAAACGTGCCAGAGACTCTGCATAAAGCTACCAGTCAAAAGGAAATATTAGTGACAAGTCATGTACAACTATCACACAACAAACAAAACAAAAATAAACTGAATCTTGCTTTAGAAGACAATAGGAATTACCTTCATCCTTTTCACAGTATCTAATGCTGGTTCCTTTAAGTAATTGTCATCTCTATGGAGAGCTAGTGCGTGACCAATGAAGTCAACCGTGTTGTCATCAAGGCCATACTTTCTGCATGGAATGAAATGCACTTCATGAAACATGTGACAGCCAAACTAACAATTTTTGGTTCTAGTTGAGTTAAGGTATCAAATGATATAAATGTTTTTCATGCAGATTGGTAAAGACTACTTATGCTATGAACAAACTAACAACCAAGAAACATACACCCTATGAGAATAGCAAAGAAGAATCTTCACATGGTGCCTGATAAACCTTGAAAACTAATCCCACTTCATTGCATACAACATAAAAACAACAAAATGATAATTATGAAGTATAAGACCTTCGACTGATAAAGCAATAGTTATAGGTGACATACGCAATGAGTTCTTTAGTAGTAACTCTTGCCAAATCCATGCCTTCGTGAGTCTTTGGATCATTTTCTTTGTAATCTTGGACATAAATGAAAAATTTCCTTGCACGCCTCTTTTCAAAGATGCCCATGAGAGGAGATCTGAGGGCCTCCATATCAGTTGCAGGCACCTTGTGAATCTATTGCATTAAATTTACCACGTAATTCAATCAGTATCATTGTATAATGAATGTATCTACCGGAATACAAACATAAATAGAAAGTAGAAACACCTGCAAACATATGTGCAAAATGTTACCTTCCCTTTGTTGTACACAAAGCTGCCATCAACAGCTTTGAAGGACAAATACTTAGTTACATTGGTATGAATTAGGACACGAACAAGAACACCATTTGCCATAATATACTGTAAGTAAATGAAAGTAACAGAATTACCAACGAAGCAACAATATTGAATGCAAAGACCAATGTATGCAAACCTTTGGGATCATATCAACATTATATTCTCTGCTAGCACCCAATTGATCTGGAGGCTTGTCACCTCCCCTAAGCCTCTTCCAAAGCTGAGTAATCAAAAAGATTAAAAAAAAGTAAAATTGTGGACATGATTTTATATAATTGTACAATCACTTCAAGTTGGGGAGTTTAGTAAAGCTAGGAATCTATTTCAAAGCAAAGAAGAGAAGTACCTGAATAAGATTCAGTGAAGTTGATTCCCCACCATAGTAGTCATTGCGGTCCATGTGCAAAACCTATTAGCAAAGACAATGAGACATCAAACTCGAAACATGACTGAAAAAGACTGGTTTGATGTAAAATAAAAATTTTAAAATATACACTAACAGATAAGAGGTAAAATCATAACTAAGAGTAGTAGAAATGAGTCATTCACCCGCCTTATTAGGAGGAGGGTTATCCATACTTATATAGACAAGCTAGGATCATCACCAAGTCCACGTGGGACAAGATTTAAGAGTTTTAACACATGCACAGACTATTTGTATTTATAGACATGTCAAAAACATAAAAATACAAACATTACTTATTTTTTAATGAAGCAATATAAAAGGACTGGAGGAAATATAATATATAAAACAGGCTTTCCATCGAATTTACGGACAGACAGTGAGGAGATTAAATGATTGACAAGAATACAAAAAAACATTAGTTTACATCTCAAGATCAAACAAGAAATCCAATCAAAGAGAAGAAAAATTAAATGATCCATTGTAGCATAATGAATTGTCAAAATGATAGGCCATCAACCCAAAAGTAAAAAATATAAAATCAATGAGTAACAAATGGTTGAGGATTTAGCATTTCAATAATGAAAGAGGGCAAGAGATCGGAAATGAACGTAATGTGGAACCTTAAGGCCATCGACAGAGAGAAGACCGCTGAGGATGCACTCCTTGAGACCGGTTCCGAGCACTATCACATCGTACTCTTCATCCATGTTGAACACAAACAGAAAAATGACAAATTCAAACACACAGACACAGATCAATCATTGGGCCAAAATGAGTAGGATTTTCTCGATTAATCACAAACAAGAGGTGATATTTTCATGCATGTTAATCGGAAAACATAAATATATACAGTGTTGAGGAAGGCAATGATGTCCTATTTAATTTTTTTGGTTTTTTACTATTATGAGTATGTGTCTATGAATTCTTTTTTACTATTACGAGTATATGCATATTCTTAATGACTCTCAATTTCCACCTCACATCTAAATTTAAATTGCACTTTTAAATATGAAAATATTTGATTCGAGTTGAGCTTGCGTAACTGCATTTGGTGTTGAGCTGAGCCTCGTATTTTATTTACGGAGTATTTGAATAGTTGAAGATAAATGATCCGACGCATTTGATATTAGAGCATTAGCAGTGGGGCGGATGTCTCGGCGGACATCCCCGCGGACATCCTAAAAACACCTCATGTCACGTTATACGGACATCCCACTGCGGATGCCACGTCATGCGGACATCCCACTGCACAGTGGCGGACATCCCGACGGACTTCCCACAATAATAAAAATTCACAAATTCACAAATTAAACAATTTCCAGAATTAAACAATTTACGGAATTAAAATTTCGACACAAATAGGGAAAAAAATTCCATTAAATAAAAAAAAGAAAAGTACATTTCACCAAATTAAAAAATATATATTTCAATAATTAAAAACTACATCAATGACGACCCCTCCGCTGCCATACTTCTTCAATAATATCGTTCTGGACTCGAACATGAGCTTATTTTTGGCGCATGTCGGCAAATGCACGGACTCGATCGAGTTCGTCGTGGGGTATTGTTAAGAGCACAATTCTCTTAACGAAGAAATCCTGTCGATTACACTCGCAACACACACCAATCCGGCGCCCCGAGGTTTGGGGTCGGCGGCTCAAACTCGCGACTGGCGCGGAGAGATTCCTTCGTCGGCAGTGTTTAGGTTTTTAGGAGTATTGCAAAAGTAATGTGGGCAAAATAATTCTTCATTAATTGAGTACGGAATTAATGAGAAGCCCTATTTATAATACTAAAACCCTAGGGTTGGTTCGACCTAATCCTAAACATCGGGAAAGAACCAACAAAGAAAATCCGACGGAGCTTATAAACGCTCGACACAATAATTGTTCGAAATAAAGAAAGTAAAAAACAATAAAATAAATAACTAAAATCAAAAGACTAAAATCCGGAACTCTTTCAGGCATTCTGTCGAGTAGCTGGTCCGCTATTTGGAGACGAAGTCTTGGTAGCGTTCCGGCTGCTTGATTTCCTTCCTTGGTCTCAACTTCCTCCCCGTGACCTCCTTGGTGACTTCCTCTGGCCGTTTCTCCAGCTCCCCAATTTGTGTTGACGACGAAGACGGAGTCGGAGACGATTCAGCCATGTCTCCATTTGTAGTCTCCTCCGTTACCCGTGATTCTGTTGAGGTCGTAACAACTCCCCCGTCCTTAGAAACTTCCTTGTCCTCAAGGGATAGGGTAGGATACCGTTTCAACATTTCCGCCAACGGCTCCCAAGACGGAGAGTCCGACCCGCCTGACCACCGCACTAGAACATGCTCCACTGCTGTTCCTTGATGCCATAATATTTTCGAGTCCAGTATAGCCACTGGGTGGACTACGGGTCTATTGCCGACGAACTTCTCTGGGAGGGGGACGACCGAGTCGTCCTTCACGAAGGCGAGCAGGAGACTCACGTGGAATACATCGGGAATGCGACTCCCCTCTGGCAACCGTAGTTTGTATGCAACGGGACCTATTCTCTTCACCACCTCGAAAGGACCGTAAAAACGCTTAGCGAGCTTAGCGGAGATGGGCTTCGCGACAGAATGTTGGCGATACGGCTGCAATTTCAACCACACGAAATCACCAACCTCAAATTCAACGTGACGCCGATGCCTATTAGCTGACGCGGTCATCCGCTGCTGTGCGCGTGACAGATTCTCTCGCAATTCGACGAGCAGCTCTCCCCGCTGCTTGATCAATTCTGCGACTCTAGGTGGCGTTTTCGCCGACGGCACAAACGCCACCAACAACGGTGGCTCCCGTCCATATAACGCCCTAAAAGGGGAGGTGCCGAGGGCTGCGTGGTGGAAGCAATTGAGAGCCAGTTCGGCCCATGGAAGGAAATTCGACCAAGTAGATGGTCGGTCCGAAGTGAATGCTCGTAGATATTGCTCCAGGCCCTTATTATGAATCTCGGTTTGGCCATCCGATTGAGGATGATAAGCCGTAGTAAAGTTCAGTTTAGTCCCGCTTAGACGTAGTATCTCTTCCCAAATCGCGTTAAGAAACACCGAGTCCTTGTCCGAAACTAACGTCTTTGGAAAGCCGTGGTGGCGAACAACAATGTTAACAAATAGACGGGCCACCCGTAAGGCATCAAATCGGGTGGGAAGGGGAGCGAAGTGAGCATACTTGGAGAGTCTATCGATCACCACCATAATAGTGGTGTACCCGCGTGACTGTGGGAGGCCCGTGATAAAGTCCATTGAGACATCGTCCCATACTTGTGAAGGTACAAGCAAAGGCTGCAGAAGGCCTGCAGGCTTTTGCTTCGAGTATTTGGTAGACTGACACACAGCACACGCATCAACAAAGTTCTAGACTTCCTTCCTCATCTTAGGCCAATAGAATCCCGCCGCCAATAGATGGAAGGTCCGGTCATGACCCGGGTGACCCGCCATGGGCGTGCTATGATGTTCCTCCAGCAACAACCGCTTCAATTTGGACGTGTGGCTCACCAAGATCCTCCTATGAAAATATATCAGCCCGTCCGCGAAGGAGAAATGAGCAGGCGCCTCCCCGGAGTTAATTTGCGCCGTGAGATCCACTAATTCTGGCTGAATTGCCGTTTCTTGCCGCAAAGCATCCAATAACGTAGGGATCGGATGGGCGACTGCGGTTAAACACGCCGCGTCAGCCACCCGGGCAGCCTGTTCCGCTGCCAGATCATCTGCTGGGTCCTGAACCTGTTGCGGCGAGTCTGTCTCTTCCCGCCGAGACAGCGCATCTGCTGCTCGATTTAACGCCCCCTTTTTGTATTCGATGCGGAAACTGTATCCCATCAGCTTCCGGACATATAATTGTTGGTCCGGTGTTTGGACAACCTGTTGCAGCAACTCCTTTAAACTCTTCTGGTCGCTTCGAATTACAAATTCCCGACCCAATAGATACTGCCTCCATTTCTGCACAGCCTCAACGATCGCGTAGAGCTCCTTATGGTAAGTCGAGGTGACTCTGCGATGCGGGCCCAACTTGCGACTGAAGTAGGTAATTGGGTGACCCTCTTGAATCAATACCGCCCCGATCCCCATGTCTGAGTCATCCGTTTCGACATAGAAAGTCTTGGTGAAATCCGGAAGACGTAACACTGGGGTCGACGTCATTGCCGATTTTAAAGCTTGGAATGCGTCGGTCGCTGCCTGTGTCCACACAAAAGCATCTTTCTTAAGTAGTTCCGTTAGCGGAGCTGCAATCATGGCATAGTTTGCGACAAATCGTCTGTAGTACCCTGTTAGGCCTAAGAATCCCTGGAGTTGTTTCACATTCCGTGGGTGTGGCCAAGCTGTCATTGCCTCTATTTTACAGGGGTCCGCCTTCAACGTGCCGTCTGCAATCAAGTGTCCCAGATACTCAACAGTAGTGCAACAAAACGAACACTTAGACAATTTGACATAAAATTGATTAACGCTAAGGAGCGATAGTACCTCTGACAAATGGTCGCAGTGGGAACTCAGCGTGGGGCTGTATACCAAGATGTCATCGAAAAAAACAATGACACAACGTCGCAGGAGAGGCTGGAAAATATTGATCATCGCCGCTTGGAAAGTAGACGGGGCGTTTGTAAGCCCGAATGGCATCACCAAGAACTCGAAATGCCCATCATGAGTGCGGAAATTTGTTTTAAAAATATCAGCCTCATGCATTCTGATTTGATGGTAGCCTGAGCGTAAGTCTAGCTTAGTGAAGAACTGCGTCCTTCCCAATTCATCAAAAAGTTCATCCGCGGTGGGAATAGGGAACTAATCAGGGACGGTTGCCAAATTTAAGACGCGATAATCAATGCAGAAGCGAAAAGACCCATCCTTTTTTTGAATTAGCAGCACCGGCGAGGAGAAAGGGCTCTGACTTCTCTGGATTATGCCCTGGGATAACATTTCCTTGACTTGACGCTCGATTTCATTCTTTTGGAAGTATGGGTAACGGTACGGTCTAACATTGACCGGCTTCGTGCCCGGGAGTAGATGTATTATGTGGTCGAATGTCCTAGGCGGAGGCATGCCGGTAGGCAGATCAAAAACGCCCTTATGGGCCTCAAGAACCCGGTGACAAATAGCTAGCAGATCCGCAGGGAACTCTGGGTCAGCGGCTGAACTGGAAGGGGACCCCTCATCAGGGTCCAAGGCGACGATTTCATAGAATTCATGGTTCAAAGAGAACGACGCTAGTAGGGCTAAAGAATACAGCGAAATCTGCTGTGGACCCGTCATACTACCCTGTAAGATTACTGATTTTTTGTCTCGTTGGAACTCCAAGGTCTTACCGACAAAGTCAGCAGATATCCGGCCCAACGACTCCAGCTAGTCCATGCCGAGTATCACATCCCAACCATGAACATCAAGGATGTGCAAATCCGTAAAAAAATCAGCCACCTGTATTGTCAATTTTTAGTCCGCCTAGAGATGTGGGAACATATGAGTGATGCGCCATTCCCCACATACACCCGGAAGGGACGGATGTGCGATAACTGCGGCTGCAAACTCTCTGTGAACCGGGAATGGAGGAAATTGTGAGTGCTTCCTGTGTCAATCAAAATTCGCACCTTTGTGACCCCGAGTTCTCCTACGACTTGGAAGGGAACCGATCGATTTCCTCCCGTGAGAGAATGAAGGTGGGAGATATCTTCTGTAATTAACTCCTCATCTTGCGGCTGGTCGTCATGCCCCTGTCCCGATTCCTCCCAGTCATCATCCCCTACGTAACACAACAACCTGGTAGCACAAACGTGGCCCGGCGTGTACTTCGGACAATGCCAGCATAATCCCTTTCGCGAGCGCTCCGATTTCTCAGTATTAGACACACAGATCGGAGTAAAGCGAGGACGATCCTGCTCCTGGGGTTGCTGACTCATTTTCGGCACCTGGGAAGAACCGCTAGCCGGTGCGGAGGAAGGCAATGTCGGCTGTCGTGTATCTTTATTAGGCCACTGCCGTTTCTGCGACGACGTCTGTTGGTATCTGTGGTCTTGATTTGCAGCCAAACGCAAGGCTAGCGCCATGGCCCTCGGCCAACGACTGCGGTTGCTGCAGCTCTACTTTATCCTGAATGGGCATTTTAAGGCCCTCGATGAATACGGGAATTAAAATGTAATCCGGGACCCCTTCGACCCGATTCAAATACTTCTCAAATGTGCCGTGATACTCTGCGACGGATCTCGTCTGCACCAATTTGGCCAAGGGACCGATATAATTCTGGAAACTCTGTGGATCGAATCGGTGGCGGACATCCTCCAAGAATTCAGCCCATGTGACGTAACGGTTGTTGTTTCTGTAGTTAAATATCCATTCTGCAGCCGGGGGGTCGAAGAGCATTACTGCGTAGTGGAGACGGTCCTAGTCTGGCATCATGATGTGATCAAAATAATACTCCACTCGTGAAATCCAGTTCGTGGCGTCGGACCCGTCGAAATGTGGGGCGCGCATTTTTACTCCTTGATGCGAATCTGGACCATATTGGTATTGGGACCGGTCCCGAGATACTGGCGGATCCCAACAAGACGCGCGGCGACGATGATCACGCCACCCCCGTTGTCGCGCTGCTGGTGGGTCCTAGTTGGATAGGCGACGAGGCTGATATGGGACAATTCTATTATCAAAAACCCCCTCGTGTTGCCAATCGCCTCCTCGTCTCGCATCATCACGGCGTGGGAGGCCCCCACGCCTACCTCCTCTCGCACCCCTCATGTCGCGAAACCCTAGTAGGCGTTGGCGAGGGTTCGGGCCACGCTGAACATCATCAATTTCCCTATATTCCGCATATTCCCGATCTTCCGAATCGTAATCATCATCAGGGAGATCGATTTCACGTGACTGCGAAAACTCCAGACTATTCACCCTTACTTCCAATTGATCAAAGCATGCCATGATCCGATCAAAGCCCTGGGTGAGCGGGTCGACCGCACCCGTGTCTGCCCTCAGCTGAACGGCGGTAGGCGGATCCCCCCTCGGCGGTGGACGGGGTTGACCACCGTAGTCACGTCGGTTCCCCAACGGTGGTCGGCGTGCCGCACCGATGACTAGTTCTTGCGCATTACCCCTGGTCAGAAACGGCGGCGATCGCTGTACGTCTTCTACTGTATCCATGTGTTCGAGATGAAGCACCAGTTGTTAAGAGCACAATTCTCTTAACGAAGAAATTCTGTCGATTACACTCGCAACACACACCAATCCGGTGCCCCGAGGTTTGGGGTCGGCGGCTCAAACTAGCGACTGGCGCGGAGAGATTCCTCCGTCGGCAGTGTTTAGGTTTTTAGGAGTATTGCACAAGTAATGTGGGCAAAATAATTCTTCATTAATTGAGTACGGAATTAATGAGAAGCCCTATTTATAATACTAAAACCCTAGGGTTGGTTCGACCTAATCCTAAACATCGGGAAAGAACCAACAAAGAAAACCCGACGGAGCTTATAAACGCTCGACACAATAATTGTTCGAAATAAAGAAAGTAAAAACAATAAAATAAATAACTAAAATCAAAAGACTAAAATCCGGAACTCTTTCAGGCATTCTGTCGAGCAGCTGGTCCGCTATTTGGAGACGAAGTCTTGGTAGCGTTCCGGCTGCTTGATTTTCTTCCTTGGTCTCAACTTCCTCCCCGTGACCTCCTTGGTGACTTCCTCTGGCCGTTTCTCTAGCTCCCCAATTGGTGACGACTCTTCCTCACTTTGTGTTGACGACGAAGACGGAGTCGGAGACGATTCAGCCATGTCTCTATTTGTAGTCTCCTCCGTTACCCCGTGATTCTGTTGAGGTCGTAACAGGCATCCGCTTGCGTACATGGCTAGTGGCCACGCCGTGGCTTGGACCCGCAGCATCCTCATCAGCATCATCATTGGTCCAATCAGTCATTGCTGGACCTTCATCTTCGACAATCATGTTGTGCATGGTAATACATGCGTACATGATGTCGGTGATGCTGTCAACATACCACAGCCGTGCTAGACCCTTCACTGTCGCCCATCGAGACTGGAGCATACCAAATGCCCGATCCACATCTTTGCGCGCTGCCTCCTGATGTCCCGCAAAATAGACCTTCTTTTCTTTTGTGGAGCATCTGATCGTCTTCACAAAGACGGCCACATAGGGTATATCCCATTCCCCAAATAATAGCCAATATTGTGCTGGTTGCCGTTGGCGACAAAATTGACGGCCGGACCAACGCCCATGCACTGGTCGTTGAAAATGGGCGACGACTGGAGGACGTTGATGTTGTTGTTAGACCCGGCTACTCCAAAATAGGCATGCCAAATCCACAGCCGGTAGCCAGCTACCGCTTCAAGGATCATCGTGGGATTCTTGCCCTTGAAACCAGTAGTGTGCATCCCTTTCTAGGCTGCGAGACAGTTCTTCCACTCCCAGTGCATACAATCTATGCTGCCTAACATTCCCGGAAACCAGTGCTGATTCTCGTGCATATCCAGCAGAGCCTGACAATCTTCGGGGGCAGGCTTCCGAAGATACATATCCCCGAATATCTCCCTAATGCCCTGACAAAAATACTTCAGGCACTCGCGGGCAGTCGTCTTGCCGATGTGGAGGTACTCGTCGAACATGTCGGTCGCGCCTCTGTATGCCAACTGCCTGATTGCGTTAGTGCACTTCTGAATCGGCGTGTGGCCGGGTTTACCAGCCGCATCCTCCCGCACCCTGAAATACCTGTATCGACGCTCTAAAGCGCCCACGATACGCAGAAAGAACGGACGATGCATCCTAAAATGTCGCCGGAACATGTTCTCCCCATATCGTGGCTCCGGATCGAAGTAATCCTCGTACAACCGACGGTGTGCAGCGAGATGGTCCCGGGGTACTATAGATCGACGATGGATGGGTCGAGGTACGGCCGGCTCCAAGGCCGCTTGTTCCTCCCAATCCGCTGCCTCCCGCACTCGTGCATGAATCAGTCGCATCATGTGTTCATAATGCCCACCACTACCACTACCACTACCACTACCAGCCATTATGGATATATAAAAGAAATTTAGAGAGAGAGAAACTTGTTAAAACAAGTGGTGCGAATGAAATGAAGTTTAACGAGCCGTATATATAGAATTTTAAACAAAAAAAATAAAAAATTTAAAAATCGGGACGTCCACACGGACGTCCGTCGTGTCTCCGCAATGGCGGACGTCGCTAAGGACGTCCGTGGAACGCCGGAGAACTCCAGTGTCCGCAACGGACGTCCGTATCCATCGCGACCTTGCACAATGGCGGACGTCCGGCAAGCCGGTCGGACATCCGCCGGGACGGGCGTCACTGCTGATGCTTTTAAGCGGAGTTGAGACTCACTGATTAACATTATCTACTTTTAGTAAGTTTTTTTTCTCTCTAAATATTTGGTCTCACATTATATTATCGATATTTAAACCATTTTTTATCTCTCATATTTTTATAAATTTTACATTATCTGTCTCTTCTACAATTAAGACAATTTTTTTTGGCCAAAAATAGTTTTATTTTATTTTATTAACTCAATTTACCTTAAAACTCGTGTCGAACCAAAAGTCCATATTCTTTGAGGACGGAGGGAGTAGTAATAAATATGTATCGATGACTGAGGCTATGTAAATTTATTGTATAATTTGGTTATGTTTGATCCCTAATTCCTTATGAATCCGTTCCTGAATAGTATAAACTTTCTAGTTATACATTAAAATTCGTGTTGAACCAAATGTTGTATTTTTCAGGGACGGATAACGAGTATGTTTTTATATTGGTAGTCGTTCACTATGTGTGAATGTCCCTTATTTTTCTCCACTAAAATATATGTATAATCGAAAATATGGGTAGTAATAAAATGCAAACTTATATAGTATTGTACAAACTCCAAACTTTTCCACACAATGTTAACACAGTGTAAAATTTCAAGATTTTGATGTCAACACAATATCAATACAATGTCAACACCGTGTCAACCTTTGATACTGTGTTGATATTTTCTGTTGCTGTTATTTTGTAATATGTTGACATTTTTTAACAATCCAGATTATAGTTTGGAGTTTGTACAATATTTAGAGTTTGCATTTGATTACTTTACTCGAAAATATATAATATATATTAGTCGTGAATTCGCTATCCCAAACCTGGTTTTGTAGATTAGGATAATAAATATTGTATATAATATATATTAGTCGTGAATTCGCTATCCCAAACCTGGTTTTGTAGATTAGGATAATAAATATTGTTCTTATAGAAGTTATATATAAAATATTTAATTAGTTAATAGCAACTAATTGACTTATATTAATTAATTGATTTTACAACCTTGAATACCATAAATAATTTAATTAAAAGAGGCTCATGTTATTTGTAATTTAAATTTAGACGGCGAGTCAATGTTAATTTCGATATTTACACAAAGTAATAGTATTTCTGAATGAACGTATATTAAATCGAGCAAAATTCAATCAATAAAAAAATCATTTGGAATGCTCACTCCAACTTAAGGATCCATAATTATAAAATAGATAGCTGCATATTTTATCAATCACACGTTCCTACGCGAGAATGCATGTTCTCATATAAAAGATAATGTGGAGTATTATTTTTTCCTCTCTTTGCACTTATTATCATTTTTTTCTTCTCTTATTCAATTACTTAATATGTTTCCTATAAACATTCGAATGACAGAATATGAGATTTGGCCAGAAGAATTGAGATTAAATTGTTAGATCATATACATACAGCAGCACATATGCGAGCCATGCTTCAACCATGCAGATGGAAGAGAAGGAAGCTTCGAGACTCTAGCCAACAGCTATCTTAGCTCAACGGCTAGTTTAGTTAGATTGTTAGTTATCCTTGTTGGCATCAGATTTTTTGTGTTTGGTTAGCTTAAGCTTTTAGCTCTCGCGCTTAGTATATAAGAGCATAGCTCTCTTTGTAATCTCACTTTTTGTTCAATCAATAATAAATACACGATTGTTCTTCTCTTTGATTCAATCATGTTCAGATCATAAACTTCTCATGGTATCAAAGCATTTTTTTTTTCCGCACATCATCTCTGATTCGACTTCAACATGAACGGACGCAATAATCGTGCTCCAATTCCTCCATCAGATGACACATCAAGCCCCTACTTCCTCCATCCGAGTGATAATCCAGGTGTGATCCTTGTTCCACAGTTATTGATTGGATCTAACTATTCCACATGGAGTCGTTCCTTCACTACAGCTCTTCTAGCCAAAAACAAATTGGTTTTCGTTGATGGATCTATAGTTCGACCAAATGGAGATGATTTACTTTATCAAGCTTGGATTAGATGCAATAGCATGGTTGTTGCTTGGATCCGCAACTCAGTTTCACAACAAATCTGCTCTAGTGTCATGTTTTTGGATAATGCATATGATATTTGGTCAGATCTGAAAGATAGGTTCTCCCTTGGAGATTCTGCTCGGTTCTATCAACTAAGGCAACAGTTGATGACTCTTAATCAAGGAAGCTTGGATGTTAATGGCTACTTTACAAATCTGAGATCAGTTTGGGATGAATTTAAGAGTACTCAGCCTATTTCCTGGTGCAATTGTAATCGGTGCACCTGTAATAGCTCAAGCAGATGGCATCAGCACCAGGAAAATGAATGCACAATGCAGTTTTTGATCGGCTTGAATCCTAGTTTCTCACAGATCAGATCCAACATTCTGGCGATTACTCCTTTGCCTTCACTCTCTAAGGTGTTCTCCTTAGTAATTCAGGAAGAGAGACAACGACGCATTGATGGAAAAGCTATATCATCATCATATTCATCAGTCTCTACTCCAATCTCAAGTGAACAACCATTTGCTAATGCTACCTCAAACTTTGGCAGAGGATTCAACAAGTTTTTATGCACTCATTGTGGTAAAACTAATCATAATGTTGATAAATGTTTCTTCCTCCATGGTTTTCCTCCAGGATATGGAAGAGACAAGCCTAAACCAACTGGATTCGGTCAATCCACTCCATATAAACAGAAATCTGTCAATTTTGTTGAAGAAAATTCAGACTCATCCAGTTGGAAGGGATCTCAATCTGGATCTCAGCTTCTTCCTGCAAATCTACCAAGTCTAGATCAATATCAGCAGCTTGTGAATCTCTTGCAAAGTCAGTTCCACACTCAATCCTCTCTCACTTCCTCTGATTCTGCTCAAACTTCACAGATAAATTCACAATCTCAGACTGCACCTTTCTCTGGTACGGTTTGCATCTCATCTTCTTTTTTTTTTGTTTATCTTCATCATATTCTAGCCTATCTACATGGATTTTAGACACAGGTGCAACACACCACGTTTGTTATGATCCATCTTTGCTCACATCAGCTTCTCCAATATCCAATGCTTCTGTCAATTTACCTAACGGGCAAACAGCTCCTATAACTCATATAGGTACTGTTATTCTCACTCCACAAATCACCCTCACCTCTGTTTTACATGTGCCTTCCTTTTCATTCAACTTACTTTCTGTTAGTGCATTGACTAAACACACCTCATGCACTGTCACCCTCACTCATAATCATTTCCAAATTCAGGAAGCTACACGGGGGATCATGATTGGGAAGGGTAAACGTGTTGGAAACCTCTACATTCTTGACTTACCTCAATCATCAACCAGTATTTCAAGTACTTCTCAGAATTCCACACATATTGATGTTTCTGATCCAACTATTTCTGTAAACTCTGTTGTTAGTTTGGATGTATGGCACCAACGGTTGGGACATCCTTCCTTAAATAAACTCAAACTTCTGTCTGGACTTTTATCTGCTTCTAATTCTCAAACCTCTTCATGTCATATTTGTCCTTTAGCTAAACAAAGAAAACCAGTTTTTCCTGACTCCACAAACAGATCCTCAGCCATCTTTGATTTGATCCATTGTGATGTATGGGGGCCTTTTCATACTCCTACACACAATGGATTCAAATACTTCCTCACTATTGTTGATGATCACTCTCGTTTTGTTTGGACTTTCCTATTCACTCAGAAATCTGAAGTCCCAAACATAATGTCAAACTTCTTTTCTACCATCCATACTCAGTTTTCTAAGAAGATAAAGGTGTTAAGGTCTGATAATGCACCTGAATTCAATTTATCTTCTTTGCTTTCCACATATGGAACAATATCCCAACACTCATGTGTTGAAACTCCACAACAAAACTCAAGAGTGGAAAGAAAACACCAACATCTTTTGAATGTTGCTAGAAGTCTATTATTTCAGTCACACTTACCTGTTGAATTCTGGGGGGAGTGCATTTTAACAGCATCATTCCTTATAAACAGACTTCCATCGTTTGTCTTACCCAATAAATTGACACCTTTCCAACTCTTGTTTGACAAATCCCCATCATACTCAAACCTAAGAGTGTTTGGATGTCTTTGTTTTGCCTCAACATTGGAGAAAGGCAGAGATAAGTTCTCACCAAGAGCCACAAAATGTATCTTTATTGGCTATCCATTTGGATACAAAGGCTATAAAGTGATGGATTTAGAAAATCACAACATCTTCATCAGCCGAAATGTTGTTTTTCATGAGGGAGAATTTCCTTTTTCTCAGCAAATTCCAGCCAAATTCCCAGACTCTCTTCATGAAATATCAGACCCTCAACCTCTCCAAAATACCAACTCTTCTATACCTTTTCTGCCACAGCAAAATATTCATCAATCTCAGCCTCAGTCAGACTCTCTTTTACCCGAGAATGTCAATGCTCCATCTTCTACACCAACACTTCGTTCCACTTCAAGAAGAGTCATCAAAACCCCAGCACACCTCACTGATTACATATGTAATTCAGTAGTTTCCTCCTCAAAGTATCCCATCTCCTCATATTTCTCTCTTGCCAAAATCTCCCAGCCTTATCTCAAGTTCATCACTCTTCTTTCCAATCTTACTGAACCTACCTCCTACAAACAAGCTGCTCAACACCCCGAGTGGGTATTGGCTGTGCAAGAAGAGTTACAAGCTCTGATAAGGACTAACACATGGTTGATTACAGTGCTGCCTCCAGAAAAAATTCCCATTTCTTGTAAATGGGTGTTTAAAATCAAGTTTAAGGCAGATGCTTCAGTAGAGAGGTACAAAGCTCGCTTGGTTGCTAAGGGCTTTACACAACAAGCTGGAGTGGACTTCCATGACACCTTTTCACCTGTTGCAAAGCTTACTACCGTGAAAATGGTTCTTGCTCTTGCGGCTATACATGGTTGGAAGCTTGCACATCTTGATATTAACAATGCTTTTTTATATGGTGAACTAGATGAAGAAATATATATGGCATTACCACCAGGTTTAATCATTCCAGAAGATGTAAAGGCTGCAGCAGGTTCTGGACAGCTTGTTTGCAAGCTCAGAAAATCTCTCTATGGGCTTAAACAAGCTTCAAGGCAATGGTATTTGAAATTCTCACAGGTTTTGGCTGGTTTTGGCTTGTCCCAATCTGCATCAGACCATTCCTACTTTTATAAACACTCTACTGATGGATCATTCTTTGGGATAGTCATCTATGTAGATGACATACTTGTGGCCTCAAGTGATGATGCACAAATTACAAGCTTCAAGGAGTTCCTTACTAATCACTTTAAATATAAGGATTTGGGATCTCCTAAGTATTTTCTTGGGATTGAAATTGCTAGAAATCCCAGTGGAATATTCATATCACAGCACAAGTATGCCCTCGACTTAGTGACTAATGCTGGGCACCTTGGCTGTAAACCATCTAATATTCCCATGGATTCTTCTAAGACTCTGCAGCAAGATGAAGGAGATCTTCTTCCTGATCCCACAGCCTATAGAAGACTGATTGGACGTTTGGTTTATCTCTGCATAACCCGACCTGATATTACCTTTGCAGTTAATAAACTCAGCCAATTCTTGGCTAAACCTTGCACTGGACATATGCTCGCTGCTGAAAAAATTCTTAGATACTTGAAACGTACTCTGGGACATGGTCTTTTCTACTCAACACAAGCAGCTCCAACCTTAAGCATTTTTTCAGATGCTGATTGGGCTGCTTGCCCAGATACAAGACGAAGTATCTCAGGTTTTTGCTTATTTCTTGGTAGTTCTCTTATATCTTGGCGTTCTAAAAAGCAGCATACGGTCTCTAGATCCTCTGCCGAGTCCGAATATAGAGCAATGGCTTTGGCTTGCTGTGAGGTTGTTTGGATCTTGGCTTTACTCAAGGATTTTGGTGTACAGATCAAGCAACCGGTTCCACTATATTGTGACAACCAAGCCGCGGTTTATATCAGTTCAAACCCTGTGTTTCATGAGCGCACGAAACATATCGAGATCGATTGCCATACGGTCCGAGAAAAATTACTTGAAGGTGTTATTAAACCTATCCATGTTAACAACAACCTTCAACTTGCCGATATATTCACTAAGCCCTTATCTACGACACCTTTTCACACGCTTTTATCCAAGATGGATTTCACAACTGTGTATAGTCCATCTTGAGGGGGGCTGTTAGATCATATACATACAGCAGCACATATGCGAGCCATGCTTCAACCATGCAGATGGAAGAGAAGGAAGCTTCGAGACTCTAGCCAACGGCTATCTTAGCTCAACGGCTAGTTTAGTTAGATTGTTAGTTATCCTTGTTGGCATCAGATTTTTTGTGTTTGGTTAGCTTAAGCTTTTAGCTCTCGCGCTTAGTATATAAGCGCATAGCTCTCTTTGTAATCTCACTTTTTGTTCAATCAATAATAAATACACGATTGTTCTTCTCTTTGATTCAATCATGTTCAGATCATAAACTTCTCATAAATATTGAAGATCGACATCAAATCAAAAGTTGCTTAAGCAAATTTTATAGTTGCAATTTCTATCGAGGTGTGTAAAATATCCACCTAAAACTCTTTTAAAGACGAATAAGTTTTATTCGAGGTCTTAAAAGAAAATTAGATTGTTTGAAAGGTCAAATGAGGTTTTGAAATTTGTTAACATGAATATATTTTTGCTGAATGTTTTGATCGTTACAGCCTACATGTAGAAGGAGCAAGTAATCAAGATCTTTTTAGGCCAATATTTTGGTAATCCTTCGTACCTCTTTTGAAAGCATGTGTTAGAATTTCAATTTTTAAAGTTGGAATCATATGCCAGTTCAAAGGATTTTGACCAATAATACTTCTAATGAGACATTTAATTTTATGAAATTAAATGATATAGCGTCAATCTACGTTCGGTGTGGATGACCGTGGTATATTCATTTTCTCAAATCCGATTCCCTGTAAGTGAGAAATAATGTATTAAAGTCGTGCAAAATTGCGAACTATTTAATTGACTATGAGAGAACTCATGGGATTAATTAAGTGAGTTAATTATCCCACATTGAAAGTAACAAGCTTATTAAACAAGTATGTAATAAGTAGGATTATTACATGTAATAATTCTAGTGGACTAAGATGGGTTGTACAACCCACACGCGCGCCTCGCCGCGAGCCCGAGTCCTTATCCTTGGATCTTGGCAATTGGTCTTTGGACTGTTCTTTGGGTCTAGTCGTGGGGCTCGGTGCTTGGGTTCGACCCAAGGCTGGTTGGTCTAGTTCTTTTTAGAGCACCAACGTTTCCACGTCAGCGAGCCAAGTGGGATAACACCTCGTCCGTATGACGCGGTAAAGCCTATATGGCTGACACGTGATGAAGTCCACGTCGTGAACGAACCTAGACGATCAGCGTGTCCCGATACGTCCGTCCAGGGTCAGCCTCTCCAGCTCTCGTAACAGTTTGTAACGCCTTGTAACGGTCGAAGGTTATAGACTCGCAATGATGACAGCCATCATGGCTGGTTGACCCCTGCAGTGGACTAAGCCTATAAATAGATAGGTTTAGTCATTCCATGTATCTCTACACCAATTCACAAGCATATACAACATAAGATCTCTCCCTCTCTGCATTGTCTTTTCTGTCGAAGTTCTGCCCTCTCCTCCATCCAGTTCTTTGGAGCTCTGCTGATAGCGATGCTGTTTCACCAGAGACGTAGCCGTTTTATCTTTGGGGACGAAACTCCAATCCGAGAGCACTACCGGGGCGTATCTCGTCTTGCGGAAAGATGAGTCATCGGCTCGGCTAAAATACTCATTACGGTTTACTGTTTCGTTTTCCGTTGTAATTTTGTTTCAGTTTCTCTATTCTGTATTCCTTCTTTTGATTTGTATTACGTCCGATTTATATCTTGTAATCCCATAATCCAACAAAAGTTGCTTGCTAATGGGCGCGTATTGCAGTTTGTGGAGTAGGATTTGAAGTTCGAATGCATATTTTAATAATCCAGAATATCCTATATAATGATTGGGGTGTAATCAATACTAAAATAGTTACGTAGAAATAAAGTTAGACTGTCAGGATATACATTAAAAAGCATATTATATGTTCTGTCGTACTCTGTTCTACAAGAATATGCATTCTTTTTTTTAATCCGTCACACAAGAATATGCAATTTTTAATTTTGAAACTCGTTTCTCTCTAATGAGGTGAGACCCATTCTCCACTAACAATACTTTAATTATTTTTTCTCTCTACCTCTCTCTTACTTTACCAATTTTGGATTAAAACTCGTGTCAAATCCAAAGTGCATATTCTTTTGAGATGAATGAAGTATGATAAAAAAATCATAGAAAAATAATTGATATTGGATCAAATAAACATTCTTCTATATTGTAGACTAATTAGTAGACAGATGGCTAAATGAAATCTTTCCGTCGGCATTTTAAGTATGAGTAATTTCCAACCTAAATAAATAAGGACAATTGATGCACAAACCTTCATTGCATATTCATAAATCAGGTGGATTATATTTCTTGTGCATCAATATCAGGTGGTTTCAATATCACGAATTATGATATTGCATAGTCCATTATTGATTGTTGATTGAAAAATTTCAAAGTTGTATGCATTATTATAAACATATCATTTTCAAAACTGCAAAATAACAAAAACATGTTATATTCTAGAAATTGTACATATATGTGTGACAATTGTCAATTTATAGTAGAGCTGGCAAAATGTGATCCGAACCCTGAACCCAACCCATTTTTAATTTTGGGCCTGCCGGCTCAAACATTGCTATTACTTCGAAAATATCTAATCACGCCCAGGCCCATTGGGCCAAGTTTGGTTAAAAAATCACATTAAATTAAACTTAAAATTATATGCCCTAGTCTCTATCAATTGTGTGTTACTTGGTGTGAGAGGAAAAGGTGCCCAAAATAATAATAGGAGTAATAATAATTAAATAAAAAGAAAGCCACGTTTCTCACTATAAATTTTCGACTGACACCTGAAATCTGAATCAATGGTTTTCATAATCACAGATATAATTAAAATGGATTTGAAATAGTATTCGAACAAATTAATTGATTAAATATTTTTAATTATTGCCATATAAGTAGGCATTTGAATTATAAAAATATTTAATGATTGGTGACGGTCTTATGATGCGTGGTGGTGGATGAATATGGACAAAAGGCAGACATGAAATAAATGAAAATATATATCGGTCTTCACATGTAGGCCCATTAAAATATATGCCTCACTTAAATAATAAGGAAAGTGAAACCATTTAAAGGGGTAAATTAATTCTTGATTTACAGTGTGCATTCTAAATCAGGTGGATTATATTTCTTGATATTCATAGTAATATCATTATATCAACATAAACAATCAGTAGTTTAGATCCAAGTCATGTTAACTTTATTAGGATAACAATCGAATCTCCAAATTTGCAAAACAATAAAGTAATTCTGAATGGCTTATAATATATAAACGGTTATTTAAAAAACCATAATGGTTAAGAATCTGATTCTGTTAGCATGTTTAATTTTTTATTTACCGTTATGTGCTATTGATTTCTTTCTTTGATTCTGTTATAACCAATTATATATTAAAAATAATTGTATTAATTTATAAGGAAATAAAAGAAGAAGAAAAAATGTGAAAATGGTAATGGGAAAAACAGCAATTTTGGTGAAAAAAAACAGAAGAAAACAAAAGAGCTGAGGAGTTAGGACCATACACAGAGAGACAGGCGCAACCACCAACATGGCTTCTCTCTCTACCTCTCTCCACTCATAATTATTTAGGTTTGTTTTTTCCTCTCTCTATTTTTCTTTTTCTTTTTGTTTTTTATTTTTGGATGAAATTGTTTCTGCAATATCTTTGATTCTAGTTCGTGTTATTCTGTTTAATTATTGTATGCAAGTATTCGGAGTTGCGTTCATTCATTTTGTGCGCTATTCCCTTTTCTTCTTCCCGTTTCCATTATCAATTTGGTATTTACTTTTCATCTTTTTGAGGTAATTTTGTTTTTATTGATGTGTGAAATTTTTGGCATTAGGAATTTGGTAGAGGGATCTGCTTCTGATATTTGGAGGTTTGAAGGTTTGGAGGTGAAGGGGAATATTTGATTTTGGAGGTGATTAGGAAGATGGCAGAAGTTTTCGTATGAATCAAGGATAGAAGGCTGAATTTGTCATCGGAATTTGGATATCTGTCCTTGGGATTTCTACTCTTATGTAAATCTTTGTTGTTTGCCTTTTTGGGTGTATAAATTGGATGTTTTATTTGTTTGTTTATGGAGAAGGGTTTTGATCGAGCTTGAGATTTCGAAGTTTAGATTTGGGATTTCCTTATTTGTACTACTGATTGAGTAAATAGGTATTCTTGGTCTGAGATTTTCTGTGGAAGTACAGGAATGGGTGAAAGTTGGAAAAACTGAGTTTTCTTAAGTTCTTTTTGCTTCCTTTCCAGTCGTGTTGCGAGCTTGAGATCAATGGAAACAAAGAAGGTGCCTGTATTTGAAATAGAAGGTGGGGCTCGAAGTGAAATTGAATGCAGAGGGTTAGACATAGAGAAACAGATCAGTATGGATGAGCCTCAGTGTTCTGAGATTGAAATGATGGAAATGGAAACTGCTGAGACTGAGATACCGAGGATGTGCGATGAGGGCAAACATGGATCTGAGATTGTTTCCTTTAGTTCGAACAAGGGTGAGGGAGGAAGTCATGAAAATGTTGTTTTCTCAAGAGAAGTTCCTCTTGCCGTTAAGGAAGATGTCAGCATTAGCTCTTGTAGCTGTGGGGCTGAGAAACTGAAATCCAGATTGGCTGCTTCTGATTCTCTTCCTGGAAAGAGTGGGAGGAAGCTTAGTCGACAAGATAGAATTGAATTGGGTCGGTTGTTTCAGGGTGCTGTGAGTTCCCATGATTGGGAGCTTGCTGAGAGTTTGATCTTGTTGGCTGATCCACAGACTCTAAATGATGCACTGTGCATAGCTTTGGATTCAATCTGGTTTTTGAGCACACAACAAGAATTATATGGAATTACTGGATTAATCAAGAAAATTATTGCTAATGGGGCATATGACTTCACCCGAGCAGCACTCAGGACTTCATTTCTTGCTTCATGTGTTTCTGCTTGCCAAAGTCGCACAATGAGCCTTGCTGACACTGTTACTGTTATGGCGCAAAGGTATGTAAGAGACCTTTGTCAACACACCCTCATTCATATGTATAATTATATATGAGTGTTGTAGCCTTGTAGGACTGCTCAATAGGTAGGATTTTATATTTTTAATTGAATTATTTGTCATAAATCAATTGAGTTAGATGCTTCGAGTAACTTGGAACCTTTGTCTGCCTCTCTTGCTCTCGAATCTCAGGAAATTAAATAACTGAACTCTCCAATTTGCTTGTACTGTCTGGTAATCAGTTTGGAAAGTAATTTTCAGCTTGTGCTAAATGCTGCTAGGCCTTTCTGTCGTACTAATATTATTGGGGTCTAATCTTGGGTGAATTGCTCATATAAAATATCAAAATCCACTTTATAATTTATAGAAATATAATTGATATCTTGGCTGCTGTGCTTCTGCGCTGTTCCTTACTGACATTCTTCCATATGTTCTGAGCATTTCCACCATCCATCGTTGCAGGTTACATGAAAGGCTTCAAGAGTGCAATGGGGATGAAGTCTTGAAGGCTGAAGCTGGCGCTAAAGTTCAGAAATTTACTGAGTGGGCTCTTAAATGTATAAGTTTCCATTCTCGCTGCCAGGGAAACAGGGACAGAGTAGGCCATAATTCTCCTGTTGAGATTCAACTACAGCTATCTGCTTTCAAGACCTTCCTAGATCTTGCAGGCAACCATCTTACTGGGAAGGATTTCACTGAAGCATTTGATGCAGCTTGCTTCCCACTTACTCTCTTCTCTAGCTCATTTGATCCTGGATGGGCATCAGGTATATCAGCTACTGCAATCCAAGGGTTACTGGGCATGCTAGTCGAGGGGGGCGCAGACAATGTTAACCAGTGTTTTTTGGAGGCTTCACGTTTTGGGAGTACTGAACTTGTTCGCATTTTATTGCAGGTATCTTTTCTGATGTCTATTGATAAGCAATGCTTTTACTAACTAGTATATGGTTGCTGTGTGAATACTTTTTTGGTTCCCACCCTTGGGGAGAAGTGATGGTTTGATTTGTTCATTGGTCATTGCTTTATTGTTGACTCTTTTCTCACTTAAATCTATCTACGTATGGTTTTTGTTTATCTTCCATTTTACTACAACTTTACATAATCATTATGTTGATGCATTTTTGCAAATCCATTAATAACCTGAAACCATCGCTATTGTAGTAGGAACTACAAACCAAAATGGTCTGTAGAATGTGACTAAATGGATGATGGCTAGGCTTAATTCTCGAAATTTCATACTCCAGTGTATTCTTACTTCATTCCACCATAAGCCTGCTCAATCTATCACAGCACACACCGAATGCCTACTATCGGTCACTTGTCCCAGCACCATCTACATAGCATGTAATATGACCTTGCCTAAGATAATCAGTACGGGTCAGAATGCCAATTAGTTTTCAAATATCCCATCACTTGAAATTTTTTGATGAATGCTCTTGCATTAAAACTCACAACTGGAAAAGTAACATCACATGACTTCTTTGGAAGGAAAGTTATTTTTTAGTATATTTTGCTTCGTTGCTTACTCGTTTCCATATTGTGTACTAGATTGCTCAAAGGAACAGCTTGGATGTGGATGTTGATCTGGCATTGGGCTTTGCTTCACATTATGGTAAAATAGGCACTATGGAATGTTTAATCGAAGAGGGTAATGCTATGGCTTTCTTGGGTCCTCTGATGAGAGCTGCTGAGAGGGGCTGCATGTCGGTCGTGCAGTGGTTCGTCCAAAGGGGTTGCCGAGACATGGAGCTCTGTCTCGCCCTTACAGCTGCCACGTCAAGCAGTCAAGTAGGTGTGGCATCATATCTGCTCCCTCACGTTCCTCAGCACGTTCTTGCTGCCCTGAGTATTGAAATACTCAAGGCAGCTGGTGAGCGGAGTGGAGGCTCTCTCGACGGTGTAGCATTCCTCCTCCACTCAGACTTTCTAGGGGACCCCGTGGCAACCTATGCGGTTGCAGACAGCATCGCCAGATCAGAAGATGAAGGGATCGCTCCGGAGTTGAGGGCTTTTCTCAAAGAACACTGGTCCGATGTGGCTTTCTTGGAAGGACTAAGAGAAGGAGAGCTACACTTCTCGAACCTAGTCCAGATTCTGAGATGGGGCGAGTCGCCTGTTTGTTTGAGGGGTCTGCCAGTGCCTCTGAGGGTGGCGATAGCGTACCTGCCTCTGTATAGGGAGTGTGTGAAGGCGGGAGGGGGGCTGCTGTCGCAAAGGCATCGGGGGCAGCTGGTGGAAGCGGCCAGGCGGCTGGAAGGGGTGGTCCTGGATGAGCCGGGGCAAAGGAGAGAATTGCTGGCAGTGATGGAGCGTCATCTACCTCCAGTTTTCATCACTACTTGAGGTTGGAGAAAATCAGTGTATCTTTTCTCTCAGTGGTATAGAAAAATAATGAAATTTTAGACATGCTTACGATGTTAGGTAGCTTTTGTCCTAGTTTTTTTGCTCTTTAGAGGCACTTTGTGCAAGAGAAGAGTGTATGAAATGGCTGGAAAACCTGATGAACTCGGGCATTATATGCTGATTTGCTCTCAATTCAACTTCACTTCAATTGCCAAATAATCAACTAAATGGATAATCATCATCTCATGAACCAAAGCTATTTGTGGCTAGTGATAGATCTCTTTTCAAGTTCCAAGTTATTCAGTAGCCTAATGATCTTAATCAAATTTTAATTTTAATTAAAAGATTTTTATTTATGATTATTGAACTTCACACTCCGGTGCAAATTTGGTCATGGGCTCAACGTATTATCGTTATATCATGGATTAACAGAACAATATCACACTACTCCTGCCATCGCCAAAAATTATACTCGATTAATCCCAAAAAGTTTGTCACTTATTTCCAGTTTTGTTCGTTCTACAAAGTTTGTCATATTTCACTTTTATCATTTATGAATCACTAACTCATTCTCACTCACATTCAATTTAACTTTTTCAACCCATTTTTTATTACTCCTACATTTCTTAAAATTCGTGTCGGATCAAAACATGATAGAATGGAGGTAGAGACGGAACTGGAAACTAAAGTAGGTAAGAGAATAAAGTAAAAGAGATGAAATGCATTACTCCATCCGTCCCACTCTAGCATTCCCAATTACTTGTGGGCACTCGTTTTATAAAAATGATAATAAATAGTTAAAAGTGGATAAATGGTAAAGTAAAAGAGAGAATAATGTAGTAAAGACTCTTCTCTACATTTTTTCAATCATTTTTTTCTTTCTATCACTCTTTTACTTTACCAATTGTGTATTAAAACACGTATCGTTTCAAATGTTGTCTATTTTTTATGGACAGAAGGAGTATTAGTTTTGTAACAAAATGTGAGTATTATAAATTAGTGAAATGAGAGGTCCATCACTAAAAGTAGTAAAAGGAAATGTGAGAAGTATTGATGTACGAAAAAAAAACTTAGTGATAAGTAATGGCAGAAAGGAATATTAAATGTTAAATTAGACATTTATTGACAGAAGAATGATATATACAATGGAGCGGCGGATGGAGGTGGGGTCGCGTGGGGTCGGCCGACCCCACCGCCGACTACGTCGACATTGGGATAAAATTACCCTTCATCAACCTCCGACCCCACGGCGTTCAAACCCCTGCCCCGTCGCCTACTCTTCGTCGTCATTCTTCACTTCTGATCTCTGAAGCGGTGGAGCTTATTATCTAACAAAAACTCCCACCGCCCATTCTCTGCAAGAAAAAACTCTCACCGCCCGCTTATTCTCTAATTTTAATTAAAAGTAGGTTGTCTTACAAGTGGGCCTTTTATTAGGTTTATAAAACTTGTGTTTTTACAGCCTAATATACTTTTTTTTAATATTATTCCAATTCCTAACAAATTCAAGCAGAATTAAAAATTTGACTTCTGATAGGCGATGGTAGTAATTTTGAAGTAACCAATTCTTGCTGAGCATTTGCAGAAAGAATTATTTTTTTTCTGATTTTATAGTAATAATCATTTTTTTTATTTTTTAAAAAATTTCTTTTATTAGCTGATTCTATTTACCCTAACTTAAATAATAGATATCATAATTATCCTTGTATTTTACTACAGACTTAAATGATTTGTTTTAAATCTATTAAAGTATTGATTTTCGTTACTTTACTTCTAGGTTAATGGGAAAAAAGCCTCATGTTTTTATCTATTCTTCTAATGTTGAACAAAAACCACAACAATTGAAAAATCATAGAGTGGTTGATAACAATCTTGACGAGATTAAAATTGATAAAAGAAAAATTAAGGTTGATCTAAGATTACGATATTCTATTGATAGTTTTTATGTGAACATTGGAGATCATATTCGTAGAGAATATGTAGTCAAAGGTCCTTGTCAATCAAAAGACCATGATTTCCAAAATAACTAACTAGAAACTCAAAAGATATGAGAAGTTTTAGGATGTTTGTATAAAGACTATGTTTGACTTGAATATAGTATGAAAAAAGATGTTGGATATTGCTTTCGGTATTTTTTTTCAAGCGCGATTATTTATATTTTAATATTTTATTAGAAATAATTATTTAAATATTATATTGTTTTTAGTTCGACCCCACGGTTATAAATTCCTGGATCCGCCCTACCATCATTTACTTTTGCATCTACATGTTATTAACATGTTTCATTCTTCGTTAACAATAACTTTGTCTTACTATTTGTCTCCAATTTTTTAAAATTTTCATGAGATAGCGTCAATATTAGAGATTCTTGCTTACCAACTTTTCCTCAGTTTTACAATTCCAACCGATTGATCATGAAACTTGTAGGAGTATATTTTATAACTAGTAACTCTTGTTAAAGTTTGAATACATAACTATATCAGTTTGTAAATATATCAATATCAGTTTGATATTATAAAATATAATAAAATTAGTTTCTAGTCTCAATATCAGGAACTTGTATTAATAAACCTATCTGAAACGACTTTTTATTCCCAAAAGTTTTTCATTTAACAAACACTACCGATCTTTTATGACTAATCCTTGAAAATTTCCCAATATATATCTCATACCTTACAATTTGAAATATGAAGAAAAGGGTTTTGCGAGTAACACTAACTCCTCCACCCCTCTATGCTTAATCTAACAATAGTAGAAAATGATGGTAATTTGAATAAGTAACGATACAAAAAAGGTGCAATCTAGAGACAAGTAGAGGGCATGAAAGCCAAGAAGAAGAGAAGCTCGAGAATGAGAATAGGCAGCAGCAGCAGCAGAAACGGCGGCGGCGGCGGCAGAATGAGCAACGACACCGTGAGGCAAGCAAGCATCACCACCGACTCCAACGTGAAATACTTATACATATCTCCAATCATTGCTTATACATATCTCCAATCATTGCTTAATTCAAGCTTCATACTTATGCACTCTATGTTTTCCAGACATAGTTCATAGTCTCATACTTATACATATCTCCAATCATTGCTTAATTCAAGCTTCATATGGATTCTACATTTGCAACGAAGTTCAAAATTCCACATTTCACCTTCATAATGATTCTATACGATACCTCGTACTTCATCAATCATGAATTATCATCACATAAAACGTCATTCATATATTGTGCAGTCAAACATGTTTGTCCATATAAACCATTTGGCATTCCATAGCATTTCATCCAGCGTATATTAATATTTAAAATAGTAACTCAATCAATCCATCGTCCATTGAATCATATTTCATAAATCATACAGTTCATGGATATCTGTATCACAATCACAAAATTGCAACTATGCACTCATCATGCTTTGCATTCATAGTTTCGAAATCATGCAATTTCGACCACATAGGCATAAAAATAAATTACCGCTCAAGTAATCAACATGTATGTCCTTCAAGTTAAATTCGTAGTTCAACCATGTAATAACAAGTCTCCGCCTCAAGCATGCGATTCATATTCACACTTCAATATCCATCACATTCAACGCATTCAATCACATACTCCCATAGTGTCTCACATCTCATATGACCACAATATTTTCCAAAAGCCATAGTATTTACTTTAAATTTCCAATAGGCCCAAAATTGCCATTTTTCCAATGAACCATTTTTTTTTCCATTGAATTTCAAATTTTTCAGTAATTCATTTCAAAAGTCGCCAAAATATTCTTACCTCTTCTTTCGTGGTTGGGCGTGACGAGTTGTGGTGTTGAGCCTTCGACGTTTAACACTTTAGCCAATTAGTACAAGGATAGATTTTGACTCAAAAGACTCTTGGGTCCAGAGCGGAAAGAAACTGAGGCTCTAATACCAAACTGTCACGACCGCCCCTTAGGGTTAATAAATACGGGCGATCGTGATTAAAAGAATTAGATAGAAGGACGAAAAGAAATAGAGTTTCAACACAAGTTGGACCAACAATTAATATCCAAATAAATAACCAAGAGTTTAATATTATCCAACAAGAAATTCAGAATATCCATTACCCTAACAATTAAAGTTGTCGGCCCAAATAAATCATAATCAAACGACATGTCACAGCGGAAACGACCAAGAGAAAGAGTGACGTCATGTGTGAAGACACAACGACACTCAAGGTTCAAAGACATCAATAATATATTAAATTCACTTGCTCAACACCACCACATCCTCGTCGCCGCTCAACATGCACATAGGGAAAACACATGCAGGGCTGAGTACCATAAGAATACTCAATGGGCTCATGCCGAAAACATTTTCAATAAAAGTTGTCAATTTATCATGCCATACTTAAGTAACCGTCGGGGTTTAGCTTTAGAAAGGCCCGAGGCACTAAAATCATTTTCCCATAGTAAAAGTCGACTGATCAGTCATTTTCCCATAGACGTTTACCATATCTGCCAATACATGACTTGGAATGTGGCCACAAACCAAGCCACTAGACCGGCCAGCCCGTACGCTAGCACACGTCTACCATAGGTGTACACTAGTCCAGGTAGGGTTTGCGGCCCCACGTGGACCCGAATTCGATTTATATAACAACGGCACATAGCCATACCAGATAGGCACGTAAAACACAAATCACGGCATGATAAAATCATTTTAAACCACCCTTATCTCTCCACGGTCATACGTAAAAGAGTTTAGTAAAATAAAAACCCACACATAGGGTAGGGTAGAAAAGAAGCCCACCTCGAGTGCTTAATTTGAAATTACTTTCTTTCCCTTGCGATCACGATTCCCTTGCGATGATTCACCTTTAACAATTTATATAATAGATAAATCAACACATTGCTTCAAACAAATAACTAAAACAAAAAGAAATGCATGCATCCTAAGCAAGTCTTTTATCTCGGTTTTCGATTGTTCGACGGCCGCTTATGCTCCCAATTTCCACCGTTGGCTCCTCGTATTTTCTTAATAATATCGAGATAAAATCCCCAAAATTAATTTAATTATTACTAAAAGATTTAATTAGTTATTGGCCCAAAGATTTAATTATTTCCCCCCTTATATCTCCAACTAAAATTTTGAAGCCCAACAATTAAATGGAACCCATAGTTAAATAATTCCACCTATGTCAATTAATGAAGCCCAAACAAAAGAAAGAGCCCAACAAGGATTTACCAACCCCCATTCTCCTCACAATCGGTCAACTCCTCTCTCCATCATCCCCAACTTACAACAAAATCCCTAATTGAAGAAGAACCCCAATTCTTTTCGTTGCCTCACTCAATCCCATACATCATTGCCGTCGTCTCACTTTCGTTCTGCTCAGCCGAGGCTACAGCTATCCGCTCGCCGCCTTCAGTCGCACCCCGCCGCGTCGACCCTCTCGCCGGCGGTCAGTCTTCACCAGCTTTGCCAGGCTCCGTCGCCCGACGCCGCTGCTGCCGTCGGGCTCCTCCGCCGCATCGTTCCAGCCTTCTCCAGCGACGAGGGCGAGTTTCTCCGCCGTCGATCAGTCACCGCAGACTGCCGTCTCCGACCTGACTTGCTGCAGCGCCGCCTTAAGTCAAACATCGCCGTCGGTTCGCGCAGCTGTCCGAACTTGCCCCGACTAGCTCCGAAACGACACCGCGCAGCCTCTAGACCAACCCGAACCGCCCCGCACAACCCCGAAGATAAGTTCCAGTTCAGTTTCGTTTGTGTGATCAATCAAAATTCAACTTTTCTTGCGATTAAAGTTTGTAAGCTTAGTGGAGGGTTCGAATGGTATTAAATCCTTATGTTTTATTCACAACGTGAGGGTTCGGTCGAGAGTTGACAGATAGGGGAAAACTAAGTCCATGAATTATGTGAAAAGCTCACGAATTGGAGAATTGAAATTGTATACCATGCTCTTGTATGAAGTACAACATAGGGATTTGAATTGGGAGGAAGTATACCTTAAACAGGTTTGAGAAAACAACCGCCAGCTCCGTCTTTCAAGTCTTGTTTCACGGTTTCTGCCGGAAGAATATTGAATGAGTTGATTTCAAAGCATGTAGAAAAGAGAGGAAATTTTTGCAGAGTTTACCTTGAATCAAAGTTGAGAAGAATGAAGCTTGTTTTCTTGATTGCAGAGAATGATAGGAGAGAAAAATGCTTCTGACGTGAATATTATGGAGGGGGGTTACAGATATGGGAGAGATTTGGGGAGAGAGGGAGCGGTTTCAACGTGGGTTGAGGGAGGGGATTCGAATTTTTCTCTTTTTTTTTTTTCTTATTTTTGATTTAATTGAATTTATTTGGTATTTTATTTGTAGAGTACGGAGGAGGAATATCTTTTCACGGAGGAGGAAGATATCTGCAGGATCTTTAATTAATATTTGAATTAAAGATATTTTATTTTAATTAGTTTAGTTTAAATCACAGCCCATTGTATTTTATTTTAATTTGTGCCGTCCACGATTTATTTATCACGGACTGGACCTTTATATTATTTATTTGATTTATCGGATCCAACACGGAATTGAGTCCAATAAATATTCCTCACGGACAGGAATTATTTAAATTCGTAAAATCATTTATTTCACAAATCTCTAGCCCAACAACAATTAATTTGCCGACAATTAATTCACGGCTTCGCAAAAATAATAGCATTAAAAACCAGTAAATTAGGGTTCACAAATTAGGTTTATAAAAACGGGGCGTTACACTTTTTGTAGTCACCATCTTCAACTTGTCTCCTCAACCACTGCGCAAAACCCATTTCCGTTTCACTTTCTCAAACCTCTCCATCTCTTCATTCTCGACAACCGCCTCTCACTGCCTCACTTCTTTTCTCTATGCTAGTCTCCTCGTAATCTCACTGCGTTGGGTCGGAGGCTGATGAAAGGAGCTTTCCAGCGGAACTCCGAGGCCGATGGTGGGGTCGGCCGACCCCGTCCGACCCCACCTGGATCCGCCGATGGTGAAGAGTATTAGTGCTACTAAAGATCTTATTATGTAAATGAAATTAAATGAAGCAGGGTGTATAATTACTAAAATAGAAATTGTATAGTACTTTTTATATAAACACAGAACTAAAATTATTATAGACTGTCTGAGAAGTAATAAACTTTGAAACAAAAAATAAATAACTGATTTTGTTATCATAGAAATATCAAATTAGTGGTAATACGTTTGTGTATATTGTTGTGTAATTAAAATGTGTCCTATTATCAAATTACTACAATCATAATAAAAATATCTTCTCAAAATCTCGAATTTAAAATTTTATAAATTTCGAGTTTTATTTTTCACCGACCATAGTAGATACATACGTGAATGGAGATGTGTGATATTGTGTTGGACAAAAGCAAATAATGAATTAATGAATAGAATAAAAATGGGCACATTGAGGAGCATCTCATGTGTGGTGTTGTGTGCCCTCTCTTATTTATTCAATGCATACTCAATATTTCTAATCCTCGTACAAAATCTCCACCAACTGTATACAATTATGGTATTAATATCAATTAACAAAAAGTTTAGTTATAACCAACTTTTAAAAAATATCCCAAAACCTTTAAATAATTATAATTATCTCAATTTATATTATTTTCTAACACAAAATATATCAAATTAAAGATAATTTTATAAGGATTCTAACTAGATCTCACTTGTATAGATTCCGATGTCAAAATTTGAATTTTTTTTAAATTTTCGTATTTTTGAATAAACAGCTCAATGTCAATGATCATAATATGTCAATGTAATGCATATACAATGTCAATGCTAAATTTTGTTGACATATTCAATGAATCGTATTGATATATTGACATTTTGATCCAAAATCCAAATTTTGATAGTTTCTTATCTTTTTAAATTTAAATAATAATAAAATGAAATTACACATGACAATTTTAGACCACTAGATTTCTACAAATCTTATGATTCTAAATTAGTTGTAGTTAGCATATATATATATATATATATAGGATTGTGATCAAGATAGAACCATTCTTAAACGTAGAACCATTCTTAAACGTAGAACAAATGCCAAACGGAGGTCGTTAGATCTTTTAATCCAATGGTGTTGATTTGCACAGCAACTTCCCATTACAACCAAAACTATTATTAATGGGTGAATGCAGAGAAGTGAAAAAATAAAGCATGCATGGACTCTTCTTCGTTTCATTCATTCTTCCATCAACATGTGAGTTTTTTCACATGTTGAGTCCGGAATGTCGTGAAAACATAGTCTAATATGTATGATTTTTAATCTTGACCGTCATTTTTTCCTCATCCAATGAATAAAATATGTAGAGTTCTAGGTTCTACACTTAAGACTGGTTCTATCTTTAACGCAACCCTATATATATATATATATATATGAAAATGATCAATACAAAACTTGATCTCAATACAAAATCCAGACCAAATCCTGACCATGAGATTTGACAATCCAATGGTCAATAATTAAACAAAAACACGGAGGGTCATTGTAAAGCAGTTTTAGGTCATATTATAAACTTTGGGTTTGAGGTCATGTTAAGATTATTTCATGTCATTCTTACTATAATGACGTAAAAATAAGCTTACAATGACCTAAAAATGACTTTTGTATGCTTGGTTCTGCATTTTTGTATTAAGAATGATTTTGCATGGATCAAAACCATATATATATATATATATATATATATATATATATATATATATATATATATATATATATATATATATATATATATATAGATGTATTCATATCCTTTTTCCATCTTTTGTTCTGTTGTCCTTCTTAATCTCGGCCATTCAATCCAGATCTGATGGTTGATTTTGATGCCACTTGTAATTAGTTTAATTATTAAAAAAAACTGAAAAGGTCAAGAATGGAAGATCAATTTCACGCCAGTTATTCCCTTCCCATATTTCACACTATATTTTTGTTTGTGGGATTTGTTTTCCTTAATTACGACATAAATACGGCGATCACTTATGGGATCCATTATGCGCTGATTCTGCAGTCTACGAATCAAGGTTCTCGGCAAGGGGATGTTGCCGAATAATCTCCCTATAGTCTTCAAGGCCAAGTTTATCTCCAAAACGGCGGAGAAGAAGATCAAGGAAGCCGGCGGCGCAGTGCTTCTCACTGCTTAAGGTTATTGATTCTATTTCTGATTTATTGTTTCACTTTAGAAATATTCGAATTTCAGTGGTTTATGATCGAGTTTTGGACTTTTAGGATTTTTGCGATCGATGGATGTTGTTGAATTGGTTTCCGTAATGTTCTTCTTTAGTTTATTGCTCTGGATCTGATCTGATTTACTTCCGTATCTAATAGTACTATTTGATTGATAGATTTGAAATTGTAGAATCGCATAACAAATCTAGGAGCATTAATTAGGATGAATCAATCCAAACGAAACGATCCTGAATGGTAAATGAACAATTTCAGTCATTCATCTAAGGTTTAGAAAGCATATCGGCCAGGTAGTAGTTTTTAACTGATACACATAATGTACATATTATATTATATAATGGTTGTTTTAGGTTCTGTAATGCATGATTTGTGATTTGTAATGTACATTTTTACTGACCAGTTTAATTTAAATTTGGCCGTGTTTGATAGATCGGCACACGTTTCTTGTTTTCCCCAAGAGTTTAACAATCCTTGGGGGTAGGGTGTTGTAATAGCCGAGACCTAGATTTCCGAGAACTCTTGTGAAATAAATACCAGCTTTTATTTATTAATGTGAATGAAAGAGTATTTGTTTATTCCTTGAGTAAAAGAAATGCAGTTACATAGAATTTCAAGGCTATTGTCTTAGCTTACAAGAATGATAATAAGTAAACAAAGAAAACTAGTCTTTTACATGGCAGAGAAAGGAAGTTTCAAAGAGATCTATGCCTTTACAAACAAGAAATGGTAGAAGACTTCATTGGTCTCTTCCGCAAGCGGTCTCGGCCAGAAATGTAGGAAGCCCGAGAGGGCGAGATCACGAGGAAGACAGCCCCGGTAGCTGGTTCAGACACCGCCAACGCCGAGCAAATTGGTCGAGACCGAACCAGGATGAGGGGTTGTGCCTCCATCACTCCTCAAGCTGATTAAAGGCTGCAGTAAAGCAGCTGCACAGCTCCTCCAAACGGCCACAACAGAGTATTCAGGGGAAGTTTGCTGCCATTCCTTGTGCACCTGCCACAAAGCAACAGAAGCAATAAATAAACCTAGTACTACTTCTCATATGGAGACAAATACAGTTAAGAAGTACAGCAAGGAAATGCAAGGATTTAAGCACATATCCAGCTGTGAAATCAGAGCACGACCAGGAGCCATAAGCTCATCAATTTCACGAGTACACAGCCTGCAAGCTGCAGGGATGGCAGCCAACATAGGGCAGCCTTAAGGCTCCTTCTCTCCAGTCAAGCAACAAACTCTTGCAGCTTTCAGTTACACCCCACCTATAAATGTAAATAGCCCTCAACCTCTTTCTCCCTTTCCCATCTCCACAAATCAATTGTAATACAGTGAGGCTTAGAGTGGGAGGGACCGAAGTAGCAAGAGGGAGTAGAGGGGATCAAAGCCGGGAGAAAGGGACAACAAGATACGCAACAGCGAAGGTAAAACCTCCTTCGAACTCTTCTTAAACCCATGTCATCATGTAAGCATGTGCAGCATATTAGACCAAGAACATGCCTCAAATCAGAACCCTAGTGCAACTAGATCCACTGCAAACCCCAATAGAACGAAATGGATAATAAAAAGTAGAAGACTTAGCTTCGGCTAGAAGGAAGCGGTAGACGGAGTCCGTAGGCTGCCGTAAGGCAAGCTGAGCGTGCGACAGCTCGGCTGAGGGAGTCGTGCGGCGAAGCCGTGCCTTTCGAACCAGCAGCGACTCAGCGACGTCGGCGGAAGCCTCGCGAGGCGACGGCGAACACCGCTGACTCCGGCAGCGGCTGTGCTAGCGCCGGAGAACGATGAGGCTGCCTCGCGGAGGGGGGCAGCGACGAGAGGAGCCGTGCGACGAGATCACCAGGACAGCAGCGACGGCCGCGGTGCCGTGCTGACTCCACCAGGCCATCGACGGCGCCTGCTAGGCTGTTTCGACCTACTGGAGTCGTCGGTGGTGGCGGTGGCTCGCTGCTTGCCGGGATTTGACCAGGAAGGCGGTGGTGATGGACTGTGATGTCGACGAAGAACGAGGAAGGGGTGGAGGCTAGGGTTTCCCGTCGAAACTCCTTCAATTTTGGGGGAAAAGTTTCGAAAATGAAAGAGAGAGATGGAGGGGGGGGTCGACAGCTTTGGGGTATGGAGTTGGGCCTCCCCAATATTTTAAAACACTTGGGCCTGGAATTAATTAAGTTGGGCCAGATTCAACAGAAATTAAAATGGGCCACTGCCCTTATTTAATTAGTTTGGACCACAAAGCTTAATTTTGGTTGGAACCATTATCTTAGATTAATTCCAAGAGTTAATGGAATTAATTCCTTAAGCCACGGAAGAAAAGAACTTATAAGCCGTGAGTGAAATAAAAGCCAATAAATAATTAAGCGGACTTTAATAGTCACAAAAAGTATTTTAAAAATACTTAAGAATAATCCGGGAATATATATTATACCCAAACAGATCAGTCGGTTTCGGAACAAATTAAATCGCCGATTTAATTAAAGGTTTTAGATCTCTAATATTTAGAAAGAAAGAGATAAAATAAAAGATCACGCTTAGGCATGCATTCATGCAAGATCAATGATTACTTAAAGCCTAATTTAAGTATATTATTTTTGAAAAGGGACGTCGTCGCTCGACGAGTAAATCTCAAGTCAGACAGTGCCCGTTTGAAAGAGTTAAGCAAACGAGGTGGGCTTTTCTATCCTACATTATGTGTGGGCTTTCTTTTTCAGAATTTATGTGAAAAGCATGAATATTTTCAGTAAGTTGTCATGCCATGTTTTGTTTTGTGATTGCCTATCTGTTAAATCGAATTCGGGTCCAGTAGGTCAGTAAATCCTACTCGGACTAGTGTACACGTACGGACCGTGAGCTAGCGCCAGGTTGGCCGGTCTAGGGGTCGTGAGCTAGCGCCAGGTTGGCCGGCCCAGTGGTCGTGGAATGTGGCCACATTCCCGATTCACACAGCTGATATGGCATATCATCAGAAGTTTAAAAGACTGCAGTCTATTTCAGAAAGAAATAAAAGATTTTAGTGACCGGGACTTGTTTTCAGAAAAACCCCGCGTTCACTCAGCTTGGCTGACAATTAAAAGAAAACAGTTTTCGGCATAAGCCACTGAGTATATCAAGTACTCAGCCCTGCATATTGTTTTCCTTAATGTGCAGGTTGATCGATCGAGGCAGAGGAGGTGTTGGGATAGAAGGCTAAATAAGTAGAAGGATAGCTGGTGTAGTATGTCTTCATACATATTATACCTGTCTTGGAACTCTTCCGTTGCGCAGACTTAGACTTGTTTTAGTAAAGACAATGTCCCAGAATTTACTCTGATTCAGTATTTTGTTATCTTTATAACTTTCAGACAATGTTTCCTTAAATTAAGTAACTTATATGATGTGTTGAGACAGTTTAGTATTATTTAGTCGCGAAATAGCTGCACTTTCTTTGACTAGGGAGATGTGGTCGTGACAGAGTGGTATCAGAGCACTTTTCTTTCGCTCTGACCCAAGAACCTTCCTTCTAAGCCTCAGTCCAGAACAGTAGCACTAGGCTAGGAAGTGAACAGAATGATCAGTACAAGATCCCAACACCTCAGCTCGACACGATCAACTGCACCAGAAACAGGGGTCGACGCCCGCTCGTCCAGAAAAGAGAATTTTAAAGAAAGAAATTATTTTTTCTGTTCTGAGAAGGAAAATGAAAATTTTCTAGATTTTCAGAAAAGAAAAAAAAAAAAAAATTTCACAGCCCTTTTGGGAACGAAAATGTTTATTTGAAATGTTTGCGTGAGGCAACGTGATAGCTGATACTTTGCATAAGATATGCTTAATGTATCTGTGATTTATTTTCAAAGAGCTTGACAGAAATGTATAGCTGTCATGTGGGCCCATGTATGCGAACCTAGAGTGCTTTAGAAAAGTATCTTAGGTGAGACACATGCGACTAAAACCCATCAGTTTGGGCAAGCTTCAAATTCCAAGGAATTATGAGAAAGAAAAGACGAGCCAAAAAGTACTATTGTACTACTTATAGACAGCAATTAAAGGAAGTCCATTCTTTTAAGCACACAGATAGTATACATATATATATGTATACTAGACGATGAACCAAGAAGTTCCCAATGTCTTTACAAAGACCAAGTTATAACGAAAATAGTTTACTTTCAAGCCTGTTCGGGAGATGCATCCCTACACGGAAAGAGATCGTACCCGCGATCTAGTAAAGTGATCTAATGTGGCGTAACAAGCCCAAGTGGCTACGTGATCCAGAAGCGATACTTATAGCGTGCTACGAAGCACGATGGAGAATGTAATGTTTTACCAGAATCAGCGTTCTAAGTTATCGAGAACGATATGAAAGTATGACCTCCAGCTGCGGTTATCAGTTTAACAGCACGAGGAACCCCATCTTGGAATGTATGGTTTCCCAGAACGCGTTTATCATGTGCGAGCTCCACAAGAAAAACAAGGGAGTGTCACATAACTAGAACCGATGATTATAATCAATAGTACTTACTTGGATTCCCAATGAAATTCTTTCTAAGAGTCCTCCCAAAGGACGATATCCCCGTCTGTTCAGACTTTAGTTTGACTCCCAAGTAACATGTCAGTATTTCTTTTTCTATGCGAGGTAAGACTCACTTCCAGTTTATGGACTGCAGCCCTTTGACTCATCGTTCATAAAGAGTAAAGTTTTGACTGTGTAAGCTCCGGTCATAAATTCTAAGTTGCTTTTATCTATTACCTTCAGAATAAGCTTATTCTTCAGACATCGTCTATGGAGATTTCTGATTGTCTCACGTTTTGCAAGTAGTACGCCACTTTCATTCTTTCACGAAAGCGGTAACCCAGTTTCAGTTCCCAATTTTGGATACCTTTATGTTTCAAGCATCGTTATTTGTTGTTGTCTCCTTTGAGCCACAATATTGGAGATTTATATCTCGATTTCTTGGACCTATGCAATGAAATTTCATTCTTACGATGCTTACGTTGTGATCCCCAGAGTGATCAAGACAGTTAAACATTTTCCTCAGGGAATTTCATGTGGTGCTGGAACTTTTGTTTACCTCCCTATTTTGAAATCCTACAAAGGTGAAATTTTTCGACCTCGATTCCAGTACATGTATTATTCCTAGTCTCGGAATTTTTCTGCAGCTCGAAGTTAAGGCAAGCATATTGCACCTTTCCCTAACGAGCTTGCCCTAGCTGATTTTTCTGAATAGTTCATTTCAGTGCGTTGCCTTAATGAACCTATGAAATCATTGATGTGATTTTGTTATTCCATATCAAGATGCCTTTGAAGCATGATCAATGTTTCCTTCATTGCAATCGCCTACGTTTATAAATTTTCGCGGTTGATCATCTTAGGCGATGACATGTTTGAACCACTGTCCTTGATGCTCAGATCCTTTCAGTTTAATTGGACAACTATATTGTCCTATTTTGCAGCTTACTATGGGAATTTACAGTTAATTCATTTCCATCCAGTTTTCATGACCTATCTCATGATTATTTCTATCTCCCACCAGGGGTGAGCCTCAGCTTCTATGAGTTTGCCTGGAACCAGTTGAGCTACGTAGTTCTTTGAATGAACTCAATACTTACCTTCAAGGTCGATTATCGACGAAAATTCATATAAGTTGAACAAGAGATGTTATTCTAGTCCAGTTGGGTATTCAGTAGCCCTTCAAATTTTCAGTCATACTCTCTTGTGTGAATAATAATCCAAGTTAAGACTATTAGATTAATCATCGAGTTATTGATACGAGGCTAGCAGAAAAAGGCATGGTCTCAGTTTCTTTCAGATACGCATAATAAATACGTCCCCATGGAGACACGTGCAGGAAATGATGCACCAACCAGAAGCGTCGCATAACCGACAGCAAAGCGTTAAATACTTCGAATCTACGTACCGCTTGTGACAAGCAGGTGGAAGATCGAATATTTGGTTGTATAGAGAATCAACTAGCCTTGGGTAGAGAAATATCAAGGAATATTTGTGGATTAAATGATGTCCGAAGACGTAAAAGACCTATATGGTAGTTTGAACGATCAAAATGCTTACTCCGAGTAAGATAAGTAAGCCACAAGAACAAAGACTCAATCATGGGCATGTAACGAAAGCCATGGAGAAAGTACGAGTGTATTCGTAGTTTATGTTTGACGGAACAAATCCCATCAGCAAAAGGGATTCGTCTAAGAGGTGGCCAGGAAAAAGGCTAAAGCTGGAGAGACATTCGGGAAGAGGAACGCGTGATAGCACCGCTACCCTCACCGTCCCTACTATGAAGGGAGAAATTGAATTTTTCCTTTTAAAAGAAGTTATCGCAAGAGAACAGGATTTAGAGCCCTATAATATAGAGCAAGGGCAAACGTTGGCAATAAAATGCGACGAATTATTCTACGATATGCCACGTCTCAATTAAGCAGCTCAGAAATGAGCTGTCGATAGAGTTTTGTGTTAATCTGGACACGAGATCTAGATCACTTTGGAAAGTCATGCTAGATTATTTCACCATGAATCGCTCAGTCGAACCAAAAAGGGCATAGAGACAGTAGCATTGGGAGAAAGAAGCCAACACCTCCACATGCACTAAACCAATATTCAAGGATTGACGCGAGTAGAACAAGTCTGTACTAAATCATGACGAAAGAGTCGCAGTAAGCACAAAAGCACCTTGAAAGCGGTAAAAGTAGACTACCTCAACTGAGCGAGAGGTTACGAGATCATTATGGCAGCTCAATGACTACCTTTACGATCGATGCAAGCGTTAGAGAACTCAATACCTGGCGATGAAATCTAAGATTAGAAATAGCTTCATCACCCAGACGAAATGAATTACTAAAGGAATGACTTGAATCAGTCATATTATCTCAGTCACCATATAGAATGGCGCTCAAGAAATAAGAAGAACTTAAGATCCAGTTACAAGAATAAGTAGACCTGGGTTTCATCAGACCCAGTGTATCGTTTTTGGGCGCATCAGTACTCTTCATGAAGAAGAAGGATGGGACTTTGCGAATGTGTATCGACTATCGAGAGCTAAATAAGTTAACCCTCAAGAACAAGTACCTCTACCGAGAATCAACGACCTCTTCGACCAGCTGCGAGGAGCCAGCGTATTCTCGAAGATGGGCTTGAGATCGGGTTATCACTAGCTGGGAGTTCGACAAGACGGTATACCTAAGACTGCACTTCGCACCAGATATGACCATTACGAGTTTACGGTAATGCCTTTTTGGGCTTACAAACGCCCCAGCCGTGTTCATGAACCTAATGAACCGCGTGTTCCGCCCATATTTGGACAAGGTCGTCCTAGCTTTTAAAGACGACGTGCTCATGTACTCAAAGAACGAGAAGAAACACGAGGAGCGCTTGAGAACTACGTTAGAGACGTTAAGAGCCGAGAAGTTCTATGCTAAGTTTAGCAAGTGTGAGTTCTGGCTTAACAAAGTGAACTTTCTTGGACACATAGTGACAGCAGAAGGGATCCGAGTGGACCCCGCTAAAGTTGAAGCCGTGCAACGTTGGCAGTCACCAGCGACACCCAATGAAATTCGGAGTTTCCTAGGACTGGCAGGATACTACCGAAGATTTATTGAAGGATTTTCTAAAATAGCAAGGACGATGACACAACAACTCAAGAAAGGAGTTAAAGTCAATTGGACCCCAGAATGCGAAGCAAGCTTCCAGTTGTTAAAGGAAAAGTTGACCACAGCGCCAGTTCTAGCCGAGCCAGAAGCGGGAGTCGACTATGTGGTGTATACAGATGCATCGAAGGTCGGACTCGGGTGCGTGCTGATGCAGAAGGGCAAGGTGATAGCATATGCGTCACGCCAGTTGAGGCCGCACGAGTTGAACTACCCAACGCACGACTTGGAATTAGCAGCGGTGGTAGCAGATGCCTTGAGCAGAAAGACTGCACCTCAAATGGCTACTTTACTCACCCAGGAGGAAGAGCTTATCTCGGAATTTGCCAAGATGCGACTGGAAATAGTAAGAGACCCGGAGACAGTGGACAGCAGAATTTCCACCTTGGTCATAGAACCAGATTTAAGAGCCAGAATCATCGACACCCAGAGACGCGATGAGGCCCTAGAAAAGGTTCGTCTCATAATGGGGTCTGGAACAGGAGATAGTTACCGCGAAGAGGCGGATAACGCTCTCACTTTGAAGGAAGACTATGCGTACCCAACGATAATGCGCTTAGGAATGAGATCATGAGTGAAGCTCATGAGACGCCCTACACTGCCCATCCTGGAAGTACGAAGTTATATCAGGACTTGAAGAAGCAATTTTGGTGGGATGACATGAAGAGAAGCATAGCCTCGTTTGTAGAATGATGCCTGGTTTGCCAGCAAGTGAAGGCTTTACATCAACGCCCCTATGGGAAGTTGCAGCCTCTCGAGATTCCAGAATGGAAATGGGAGCATATAGCAATGGATTTTGTGACAGGATGGCCAAAATCACAACGAGGAAACACAGCCATCTGGGTGATTATAGATCGCCTCACCAAAAGTGCTCACTTCATACCAATTCGTATCACGTACGGATCAGACAAGTTGGCACAGATTTATGTGCAAGAGATTGTGCGCCTGCATGGTGTACCAGTAACGATCACTTCAGATCGAGATTCAAAATTTTCTTCTAGATTTTGGATAAGCCTACAGCAAGAGTTAGGCACTCAGCTGAATTTCAGCACAGCATTCCATCCACAGACGGACGGACAGTCCGAAAGGACGATTCAGACGCCGTAATGCTCGACCGTGGAGTAAGCTGGGAGCCAGTACTTCCACTTATAGAGTTTGCCTACAACAGTTACCAGGCAACTATTGATATGGCCCCATATGAGGCACTCTATGGGAAGAAGTGTAGATCACCACTTTACTGGGATGAAGTTGGTGAGAGAAAGATTCTCAGACCAGACTCGGTAGAGAAAATGATAGAAATTGTCCGACAGATCCGAGGGAGAATCAAGGAAGCTCAAGATAGACAGAAATCCTATGCAGATGCTCGCAGAACGGATTTACAGTTCAAAGCAGAGGAGACAAGGTCTTTCTGAAAGTATCCCCATCAAAAGGGATAACCAGATTTGGCGTCAAGGGCAAGCTGAAACCGCGTTTTATCGGACCTTACGAGATCCTAGAAACAGTCGGCCCTGTGGCGTACAGATTAGCGCTCCCGCCAAGCTTCGGGAATGTTCACAGTGTGTTTCATGTATCACAGTTGAGAAAGTACGTGTTTGATCCCAAACACATAGTGCACCAAGAAGAAATGGTGTTAGAACCAGATATGAGCTATGAAGAAAAGCCAGAAGCAATTCTGGACAGAAAAGTTAAAGAGTTGAGAAATAAAAATATTGTAACAATGAAAGTCCTATGGCAGCATCACGGCCGCGAGGAGGCGACGTGGGAGCTCGAGGACCAGATGAAAGAGAAGTATCCCCAGCTTTTTACCTAACCGAGACAAAATTTCGGGACGAAATTTTTGTTAAGGGGGGTAGAATGTAATAGCCGAGACCTAGATTTCCGAGAACTCTTGTGAAATAAATACCAGCTTTTATTTATTAATGTGAATGAAAGAGTATTTGTTTATTCCTTGAGTAAAAGAAATGCAGTTACATAGAATTTCAAGGCTATTGTCTTAGCTTACAAGAATGATAATAAGTAAACAAAGAAAACTAGTCTTTTACATGGCAGAGAAAGGAAGTTTCAAAGAGATCTATGCCTTTACAAACAAGAAATGGTAGAAGACTTCATTGGTCTCTTCCGCAAGCGGTCTCGGCCAGAAATGTAGGAAGCCCGAGAGGGCGAGATCACGAGGAAGACAGCCCCGGTAGCTGGTTCAGACACCGCCAACGCCGAGCAAATTGGTCGAGACCGAACCAGGATGAGGGGTTGTGCCTCCATCACTCCTCAAGCTGATTAAAGGCTGCAGTAAAGCAGCTGCACAGCTCCTCCAAACGGCCACAACAGAGTATTCAGGGGAAGTTTGCTGCCATTCCTTGTGCACCTGCCACAAAGCAACAGAAGCAATAAATAAACCTAGTACTACTTCTCATATGGAGACAAATACAGTTAAGAAGTACAGCAAGGAAATGCAAGGATTTAAGCACATATCCAGCTGTGAAATCAGAGCACGACCAGGAGCCATAAGCTCATCAATTTCACGAGTACACAGCCTGCAAGCTGCAGGGATGGCAGCCAACATAGGGCAGCCTTAAGGCTCCTTCTCTCCAGTCAAGCAACAAACTCTTGCAGCTTTCAGTTACACCCCACCTATAAATGTAAATAGCCCTCAACCTCTTTCTCCCTTTCCCATCTCCACAAATCAATTGTAATACAGTGAGGCTTAGAGTGGGAGGGACCGAAGTAGCAAGAGGGAGTAGAGGGGATCAAAGCCGGGAGAAAGGGACAACAAGATACGCAACAGCGAAGGTAAAACCTCCTTCGAACTCTTCTTAAACCCATGTCATCATGTAAGCATGTGCAGCATATTAGACCAAGAACATGCCTCAAATCAGAACCCTAGTGCAACTAGATCCACTGCAAACCCCAATAGAACGAAATGGATAATAAAAAGTAGAAGACTTAGCTTCGGCTAGAAGGAAGCGGTAGACGGAGTCCGTAGGCTGCCGTAAGGCAAGCTGAGCGTGCGACAGCTCGGCTGAGGGAGTCGTGCGGCGAAGCCGTGCCTTTCGAACCAGCAGCGACTCAGCGACGTCGGCGGAAGCCTCGCGAGGCGACGGCGAACACCGCTGACTCCGGCAGCGGCTGTGCTAGCGCCGGAGAACGACGAGGCTGCCTCGCGGAGGGGGGGCAGCGACGAGAGGAGCCGTGCGACGAGATCACCAGGACAGCAGCGACGGCCGCGGTGCCGTGCTGACTCCACCAGGCCATCGACGGCGCCTGCTAGGCTGTTTCGACCTACTGGAGTCGTCGGTGGTGGCGGTGGCTCGCTGCTTGCCGGGATTTGACCAGGAAGGCGGTGGTGATGGACTGTGATGTCGACGAAGAACGAGGAAGGGGTGGAGGCTAGGGTTTCCCGTCGAAACTCCTTCAATTTTGGGGGAAAAGTTTCGAAAATGAAAGAGAGAGATGGAGGGGGGGGTCGACAGCTTTGGGGTATGGAGTTGGGCCTCCCCAATATTTTAAAACACTTGGGCCTGGAATTAATTAAGTTGGGCCAGATTCAACAGAAATTAAAATGGGCCACTGCCCCTCTTTAATTAGTTTGGACCACAAAGCTTAATTTTGGTTGGAACCATTATCTTAGATTAATTCCAAGAGTTAATGGAATTAATTCCTTAAGCCACGGAAGAAAAGAACTTATAAGCCGTGAGTGAAATAAAAGCCAATAAATAATTAAGCGGACTTTAATAGTCACAAAAAGTATTTTAAAAATACTTAATAATAATCCGGGAATATATATTATACCCAAACAGATCAGTCGGTTTCGGAACAAATTAAATCGCCGATTTAATTAAAGATTTTAGATCTCTAATATTTAGAAAGAAAGAGATAAAATAAAAGATCACGCTTAGGCATGCATTCATGCAAGATCAATGATTACTTAAAGCCTAATTTAAGTATATTATTTTTGAAAAGGGACGTCGTCGCTCGACGAGTAAATCTCAAGTCAGACAGTGCCCGTTTGAAAGAGTTAAGCAAACGAGGTGGGCTTTTCTATCCTACATTATGTGTGGGCTTTCTTTTTCAGAATTTATGTGAAAAGCATGAATATTTTCAGTAAGTTGTCATGCCATGTTTTGTTTTGTGATTGCCTATCTGTTAAATCGAATTCGGGTCCAGTAGGTCAGTAAATCCTACTCGGACTAGTGTACACGTACGGACCGTGAGCTAGCGCCAGGTTGGCCGGTCTAGGGGTCGTGAGCTAGCGCCAGGTTGGCCGGCCCAGTGGTCGTGGAATGTGGCCACATTCCCGATTCACACAGCTGATATGGCATATCATCAGAAGTTTAAAAGACTGCAGTCTATTTCAGAAAGAAATAAAAGATTTTAGTGACCGGGACTTGTTTTCAGAAAAACCCCGCGTTCACTCAGCTTGGCTGACAATTAAAAGAAAACAGTTTTCGGCATAAGCCACTGAGTATATCAAGTACTCAGCCCTGCATATTGTTTTCCTTAATGTGCAGGTTGATCGATCAAGGCAGAGGAGGTGTTGGGATAGAAGGCTAAATAAGTAGAAGGATAGCTGGTGTAGTATGTCTTCATACATATTATACCTGTCTTGGAACTCTTCCGTTGCGCAGACTTAGACTTGTTTTAGTAAAGACAATGTCCCAGAATTTACTCTGATTCAGTATTTTGTTATCTTTATAACTTTCAGACAATGTTTCCTTAAATTAAGTAACTTATATGATGTGTTGAGACAGTTTAGTATTATTTAGTCGCGAAATAGCTGCACTTTCTTTGACTAGGGAGATGTGGTCGTGACAGGTGTAGTATGTACTAAGTCTTCAAACTGTCGTCAAAGTACACGAGTTTCAGTCATTCATCTAGGGTTTAGAAATCATATCGGCTAGGTTGTAGTTTTTTACTTATACACATAATGCACATATTATATTATATAATGGTAGTTTTAGGTTTTGTAATGCACGATTTGTGAACTGTAATGTACATTTTTATTGACCAGTTTAATTTAAGTTTGGTCGTGTTTGCTTGTTCGGCGCACGTTTCTTGTTTTCCCAAAGGGTTTAGCAATCCTTGGTGCTATGGTGTAGTATGTACTAACTAACAAACTCATTACCAAATTCCACGAGTTTCAGTCATTCAACGAGGGTTTAGATATCATCTCGGCTAGGGAGTAGTTTTAACGGATTTACATAATGTACATATTATACTAAATAATGGTTGTTTTAGTTTCAGTAATGGACGAGACATGAGGTGTAATGTATATGAACTCGGATGGGGTTCGTCGACAATATAGATGGTCGACCTTTCTTCCCCTGGGTTTCTTCTGCTTACCCTGTTCTGGAGCTGTAATTGGGCCGGCCTCGGCCAATCTTTTCCTAAATATTTGGGCTAGTGCTACTGGAATAACATCATCGACTGATTCATCAATCAAATAGTACTGTTAGATAAGGAAGTAAATCAGATCAGATCCAGTTTTAGGTTCTGTTATGCATGATTTGTGATCTGTAATGTACATTTTTACTGACTAGTTTAATTTAAATTTGACCGTGTTTGATAGATCATCGCACGTTTCTTGTTTTCCCCAAGGGTTTAACAATCCTTGGGGTAGGGTGTAGTATGTACTAAGTCTTCAAACCGTCGTCAAAGTATATGAGTTTCAGTCATTCATCTAGGGTTTAGAAATCATATCGGCTAGGCATTAGTTTTTTACTGATACACATAATGTACATATTATATTATATAATGGTTGTTTTAGGTTCTGTAATGCACTATTAGTGATCTGTAATGTACATTTTTAATGACTAGTTTAATTTAAGTTTGGTCGTGTTTGATTGTTCGGCGCACGTTACTTGTTTTCCCAAAAAGTTTAGCAATCCTTGGGGCTAGGGTGTAGTATGTACTAAGTATCAAAACCATTACCAAAGTCCATGTGTTTCAGTCATTCAACGAGGGTTTAGAAAGCATATCGGCTAGGTAGTAGTTTTTAATTGACACACATAATGTACATATTATATTATATAATGGTTGTTTTAGGTTCTATAATACATGATTTGTTTAATTTAAATTTGGTCGTGTTTGATAGATCGGCGCACGTTTCGACTTTCCCCCAAGGGTTTAACAATCCTTGGGGGTAGGGTGTAGTATGTACTAAGTCTTAAAACCGCGGTCAAAGTACACGAGTTTCAGTTATTCATCTAGGGTTTAGAAATCATATCGGCTAGGTAGTAGTTTTTTACTGATACATATAATGTACATTTTATATTATATAATGGTTGTTTTAGGTTCTGTAATGCACGATTTGTGATCTATAATCTACATTTTTACTGACCAGTTTAATTTAAGTTTGGCCGTGTTTGCTTGTTCAGCGCACATTTCTTGTATTCCCCAATGGTTTAACAATCCTTGGGGCTATGGTGTAGTATGTAGTAAGTATTAATACCGCAGTCAAAGTACACGAGTTTCAGTCATTCATCTAGGGTTTACAAATCATATCGGATAGGCAGTACTCCCTCCGTCCGCGAATAGGAGTCCCATTTTTCCATTTTAGTCCGTCTGCGAATAGGAGTCCCGGTTCATAATTACCATAAATGGTAAAGAGGCCCCACATTCCACTAACTCATTCCACTCATACATCATTTAAAACTAATATATACAAGTGGGACTCCTATTCCACTAACTTTCTTCCACCCACTTTTCTTAACATTTCTTAAAACCCGTGCCGGAATTGAATGGGACTCCTATTCGCGGACGGAGGGATTAGTTTTAAACTGATACACATAATGTACATATAATATTCTGTAATGGTTATTTTAGCTTCTGTAATGCACGATTTGTGATCTGTAATGTAAATGTTTACTGACCAGTTTAATTTAAGTTTGCCGTGCTACTAGGCCTCTTAGACGGTGTAAGGTGTGCGATGAGATGGGCCATCATGACTCTAGAAATGCTTAAAGAGATGGCGATGGAGAAAGAGACGCGGCCAGCTTGATGTATTTTGTTCCACACATCATTATTGGGTTATTTTTTGGATTAGTCTTGTGCTTCACTTGGTTGTATTAGTATTATTAGTATTCCCACTGTCAACATTTAATACATATTATTATTGCATTATTAATCTTTTTTCGTTTGTTATCATTAATGAAGTTGTACATTATTGGATACTAGCACTTCACTTACTCTATATAGTTGTTCCATTACAGTTCATTATTGGACACAATATGTACATTATATGTTGCATTACGAAACTGATAATGTACATTGTTGGCCTTGAAGTTTACCATTATTATCCAAACACACTTAATGGAGTGTACATAATATTTTTGCATTAGTAATCTGGTCTCGTTCATTATCGTTAATGAAGTTTTACATTATTGGATATTAGCACTTCACCCTCTAGATAGTTATTCCATTATATTTCATTATTAGACAGATTATGTACATTATACATTGCATTATGAAACTGATAATGTACATTGTTGGCCTTGAAGTTTTTCATTATTATGCATACGCAATTAATGGAATGTACATTAATAATATACTACAGTCTAGAAACTCAGACGGGGTTCGTCGACAATAGAGAAGGTCGACCTTTCTCCCCCTGGGTATCTTTTGGTCACCCTCTTCTGGAGCTGTGCTTGGCCCGGCCTCGGCCAATCTTTCCATGAATTTCTACGCTAGTGCATTGGAATTACATCATCAACTGCTTCATCGATGTCCAGTCTTAGTTGCTTCTCTGTTGTGGAATCATCAACAGACAACATCAGAAAATTATTCTAACGAACAAAATAATGCATAATATTTGATATATAATGTATACTACTGATTAAAGAATGCACAGATTCATTCAAATAATGCACAAAGGAAAATTATACAAGCATATTTGTAAGTTGTGCTTTTCACCATTTCACTTATGTACACAAGCAGTCCCATAATGCCTAATACCTGGTAAATAATGTAAACTACTAGCTACATAATGTACAGATTCAATCAAATAATGCACATAGGTATATTGCATTCACCATTTCACCAACATCACTCAGCAAGCAGTCAAATAATGGCAAAAACTTTACAAATAATGTACACTACAAGATATATAATGTACAGATTCAATCAAATAATGTAAAATATACGTGTGAGTTGTGGTATTCGCCATTTCACCCATGTACACAATGAGTCCCATAATGCCTAATATCTGGTAAATAACATAAAGCACTAGCTACATAATGTACAAATTCAATCAAATAATGCACATATGTATATTGCATTCACCATTTCACCCACATCACTCAGGAAGCCGTCAAATAATAATACCACTACATAAATAATGGAAATAGATTCGTTACATGCAGTCTGGGTAGGCTGAGATCTTGATGGTCAGCCTCTTTTCATCATTTTTAATCTGCGAGACGAACAACAAATCAAATTTCTAAACCATTTCATCTAAATAATCGCACAATCCACCATTGTAAACCATTAACTAATTACATATTCCATATAAGACAAAACACTAACCAAAACGGAAAAACATTTTGATTACCCAAAATCGCGACAAAGGCCAGTTTAAAAACACTGAATTTTTGGATGAAAATTCCGGAATCTATTTCTAGACGGAGAATATCAGCGTTTAAAGGTTGCTATTCCAAAAAAATAACTCTTTTCAACCCTACCTTTTCAACGACTTCAAGAATATGGTCTCGCGCTACCAGAGTTCGATGTAGACAGTGAAATCGATGAAAAACGAGAGATTTCTGGAGATGCCAGGTTACTTCCCTTGGCGGCTAGGGTTTGGAGAGTGGGTGGAATGTGGGGAGACAATTTGCACAGAGAAATGAATTGTGGGATTGACATTTGGAGTGAGAGAGAGTGAGTAGATGGAAGGTTGTATCAAATCCCGCTTGATTTTCGCCAAATCCGTTTTGGGCAGTTTTCCATTTAGTTGTTTTACTACTTTACCCTTATAATGCACAAAATCAACCCTATAATGCAACACGGGATAAAAAATGAGATTTCATCCGGTCCCTCCGTCCACCAAATCCAACGACTCAAATTAAGAAGAAAGTTTAATCTTAGGGATCAAAAGGAGATTAATGCTCCCCTATATATATATATATATATATATATATATATATATATATATATATATAAGGGGAGTGATCAATTGCTAACTCACTCTCTACTTGCTAACTATAACTAATTTAAGACCATAGAATTTTAGAAATCTAGTGGTCTAAAATTTGCCACTTGTAATTTTTATTTATATTAATTAAATTGAAATAGATAAAAAAACTACCAAATTAGGGTTTTGGATGAAAATGTCAATAGACTGTTTTGAAATATCAACACAATGCTTTGAGAATGTCAACACATTGTTTATGTCAACACATTGCTTTAAGAATGACATTTTACATGTATTATATTGACATATTTTATATACTATGTTGACATTTGTTGTTGTACAAAAAAATAAAAAAAATTGAATTTTTTTTTCAAATTTTGACGTCGGAACATATGCAAGTGAGATCTAGTTAGAATCCTTATGAAATTATCTTTAATTTGATATATGTTGTGCGAAAAAATAATTTAAATCAAGAAAGTTATATGCGTTTTAAAGTTATGTGATATTTTTCAAAAGTTAGTTGCAACAACTTTGTTGTAAATTGACTTTAATACCCTTATTGACGTCTTTAATAGATCGTATTGACATTTCGGGGCCGGTGATGTAGGCCCTTGATTTGAATATCTAAGGGCCATTATTTAATTGAGTTAGCAATACAACACCTTTTAAAGTGACACTGTGACATCACGTACTCTGCAATATTATAAACGCTACACTGCAATCTATAGATTGTTGTCTAGCGTATTGAATATTGCAGTCGGGCAAAAATTACAGTCTACCGTATTGGATATTGTAGCCCGAGAGCAGTTGATTATTCGTCCATGTGTACAAATGATTGGCTAGGAATGGTGGTATGATATCACTTTAAGAGGTGTTGTCATTTTAACATTTTAACACAAACCCTCCCATATAAAGATATATATATATATATATATATATATATATATATAGGGATGTATTCATTTCCTTTTCCTATATTTCCTCATTTTTCCTTCTTAATATCAGCCATTAGATTAGAGAAATGGACGGTCAAGATCAACATTGGGTAATTAATCCCGTGTTGCATTATTTGTCCTATTTTGTGCATTATGAGGGTACAATAGTAATCTAATAATGGCTGGAAACCGCTACGAATAATGCACCACATGGTCACGAGTAATGCATATAATTGCCTATATAATGCACAATATGTGAACTGCAATGCATACGAACAAGATGTGTTGTGTTATGATGTTTGACACACATTTCTTGTTTCCCCTAAGGGTTTAATAAGCTTAGGGGCTAGGGTATAGTACGTAGACATGTATGTAATCTTCACATGGTAACGAGTAATGAATATATTTGACAATATAATGCACAATTTGTGAACTGCAATGCATACAAACAAGATGTGCTGTGTTATGATGTTTGACACACGTTTCTTGTTTCCCCTAAGGGTTTAATAAGCTTATGGGCTAGGGTATAGTACGTAGACATTACTAAATGCACGTATGTAATCTTCAATCCTTTGATTAACCCATATACACAATACCTCTAATAATGCATAATATACTGAGATAATGACAATTAACAGCTACATAATGCACTACCTAAACCAAATAATGCACATACGTATATTCCAATAACAACAATTTGTTAGTAATGTCTACGTACTATACCCTAGCCCCTAAGCTTATTAAACCCTTAGGGGAAACAAGAAACGTGTGTCAAACATCATAACATGGTACATCTTATTCGTATGCATTGCAGTTCACATATTGTGCATTATATAGTTAATAACATCCATTACTCGTGACAATTTGGTGAATTATTCGTATCGTTTTATAATTTGTTATTAATGCGTACGTACTATACCCTAGCCCCTAAGCTTATTAAACCCTTAGGGGAAACAAGAAATGTGTGTCAAACATCATAACACAACACATCTTGTTCGTATGCATTGCAGTTCACAAATTGCGCATTATATAGTCAATTATATCCATTACTCGTTATCATGTGAAGATTACATACGTGTCTACGTACTATACCCTAGCCCCTAAGCTTATTAAACCCTTAGGGGAAACAAGAAACGTGTGTCCAAACATCATAACATGGTACATCTTATTCGTATGCATTGCAGTTCACATATTGTGCATTATATAGTCAATTATATGCATTACTCGTGACCATGTGGTGCATTATTCGCAGATACCAAAATGTGGCCGTTACTTTTCCGTCAAATGTCAATAATAACCCTGTAATGTATACAACCACCTTCTATAATGCAACACGGAACCAGTTTTATAGAATCAATCTGATCCGTTGATGCCTTAGATCTAACGCGTAATATTAAGAAGGAAAAAGGATCTAAGATGTGAAAAGGAGAATAACGCTCCACTATATATATATATATATATATATATATATGTATATATATATATATATAGGGGTGCATTATAATGATAACCTCAATTTGTGTGAAAACCCTATAACTAAATCTCCACCACACATTTTAAAATATGTGGTCTAGATTTAATCTAATAAAACTATCATTTTATCAAATAAAACTATCATATTTCGGTTATATAAGGTCAAAATTGTCATTTCGTTATAAAATTGGGCGCGTAAAAAGAAAACATGAACTAAACGCTGCATTCAATTTCTCTCACACTCAAACCCTCTGAATCTCATTCAAACACTTCCTTCTTCAGTTTCGAAGGAAAAACCATCCAAATTCTGGAATATGACGACGTAAAAGGATCAAGCATCATCGAAGAAAGGGTGGATGAAGTTTTTTACTTATTTCACTTTTGTTTTTGCTCGATTTTTATCATTTTGCCAGCGATTCTCATTTTTTTTAGATTCTATAGTTTTTTAGTGTAGATTTAGAGTTACATATGACAACGTGATGAATTTATTACACACTTGGTTTTGTATCATCAATTCATACCTTATTCCATATTATTGTGTACAGCAGTAATGCAGATTCGAAACAGTTTATTTAAGTGCTGATTTTGTGAGTAGTGTTTTGTTCTACTTAAGTGACAAGTTATGCTCTCTCTGGTGTTTTGAACTCATTGAAATTTAGCAAATGATAATTTCAGAAGGTAAAATGATAGTTGCACTTGATAAAATGATGGTTTCAGGGGATAAAATGATAGTTTCAGAAGGTAAAATGATAGTTTCAGGGGTTAAAATGATAGTTGCACTTGATAAAATGATGGTTTCAGGGGATAAAATGATAGTTTCAGGGATAAAATAATAGTTCAATCCTTTAAAAGTTTGGATTTGTCAAAAGTTCAATCCTTTCAAAAGTATCATTTTATCAACTCAGAGTATCATTCTATCAAGCAAGACTATCATTCTATGCGGCAAAACTATCATTTTATAAACCAAAACTATCATTTTATCAACTCAGAGTATCATTTTATGAAGCAAAACTATTATTTTATGCAGTAAACATAACATTTATAAGCCAAAAGTATCATTTTATCAACTCAGAGTATCATTCTATCCGGCAAAGCTATCATTTTATCAACTCAGAATATCATTCATTCGGCAAAAGTATCATTTTATCAACTCAGAGTATCATTCTATCAAGCAAAACTATCATTTTATGCAGTAAACCTAACATTTATAAGCCAAAAGTATCATCTTAACTACCAATCATTGGGGTCAAAGCATCATAACAAACAGGAATGTACATACCTACAAATTAGTAAAACTATCATTTTATCAACTCAGAGTATCATTCTATCGGGCAAAACTATCATTTTATGCAGTAAACCTAACATTTATAAGCCAAAAGTATCATTTTATCAACTCAGACTATCATTCTATCAGGCAAAAGTATCATTTTATCAACTCAGAGTATCATGATATCCGGCAAAACTATCATTTTATCAACTCAAAGTATCATTCTATAGGCAAAAGTATCATTTTATCAACTCAGAGTATCATTCTATGAAGCAAAACTATCATTTTATGCAGTACACCTAACATTTATAAGCCAAAAGTATCATCTTAACTACCAATCATTGGGTTCAAAGCATCATCATAAACAGAAATGTACATGCCTACAAATCAGTAAAAGTATCATTTTATCAAGCAAAACACATCACTCTTATTTGTATTTTACTTCATTGTTGTTCACAAAACACTAGTTCCTTATTCAGTGAAGTAAATAGATACAACACAACAGTGAATTAAATAGTAAACAAGATATTAATATACAATAAGTACTTGCTATTGAATTTAAATGAAGTTTTGTACAATAGTCCATGAACACTTGACGTTTACAATCATTTTTTCCACATCTATTTTATTTGTTTTCCCATATTCTTCATAATGCTTTGATGCTAGTGACAAGATATTCAATGCCTCATGGTTTTTTTTCCGACAAGAATAATGCGCTGCAATACTTTGCTCTTAGTCTTTGGAGTATTCCCTTGCTTCTTGCAGTTAATCCATACTTCCAATCTTGTTCACGCTCACCATAATAACATTCCAAATGTCGCATCAAAAAAACTCCACAATCTTCTACATTTGATTTTGTTCTCCAAGGCATTTTGAGCCTTACTATGATCACATCCTTTATTGATTTGCTTTGGTTGTGATACCCCATTTTTGTCAAAAAATGACAAAAATACAATCTCTGCAATATATCATTATGAATATCAGATGTAGTTCACTATAAAGAGTACTATACTTCACTGTAATCACAAAAATACTTCGCTATATATCATGTATACTTACCACATTTGCAGGTATGCTACCATATTTGATTAATACGTCCTCATCGTCAGCATTCTTCGAATTGTCAATCACCACTATACTTTTAGTACTAAATCTTAAGCATATGGTATAGTAATGTTCTGCAGCACATATTGGAAAGAACACCTACATAGATAATAATAATAATAATAATAATAATAATAATAATTTCAGAATAAAAACAATTAGTAAATATAACAAAGAATCAATTATGTTCAGTATTTACCAAATCTACATCGCCTCATTTGAAATACGGAATTTGTTCAACCTCAGTTTGTAAATTGTCACAGAATCTATCAATTAGAGTCATGAGGTCGACCCCCTCAGGCCGGTCAACAACTGTATACAGCTGAAAGATGAGACAAGTCAAATCTGGATAGAAATAATTCACTTTGTGTCCTGTTTTATAGAACTAATGAACTGTGTATTGTGTAAAATAGTGAAGTGAAATCAGAATAAGAGTGAAGTGTTTTGTAAATAAGAAATAAGAGTGAAGTGTTTTGTAAATAAGAGTGAAGTAAAATCGAAGTAAGAGTGATGTGTTTTGTGAACAAGAGTGAAATGAAATCGAAGTAAGAGTGATGTGTTCTGTGAACAAGAGTTAAGTGTTTTCTGAACAAGAGTGATGTGTTTTCTGAACAAGAGTGAAGTGAAATCAGAATATAGTGCATATATACTTATGAAGTTTAAATATCATATAGTGAAATGAATATGATTAGTAGTGAAGTAAACATGCTTTAAAATGAACATATATCATGCAATAAATTTTTCAAAATTTATATTATTCTTACGGATGAGTATGTAGTGAAAAAGAGGTGCCTTGATGAAGATAAAGCCCTGTATTCTTCCATATTGTTCAAATAAGAAGCCCATGCACTGATCACACCCACTTCTATTAGCGTATGTGGCAATAGTGAACAAAATTCTCTTTTTGTTACCATTATGACATTATCATCATACACTATGGCGTCCCTGTTCAAATATGTGTGTGTGCTAGCACATCTTTTGTATATTTTTCTTCTAAATCAGAACTATAATATAAATCTTACTCATTTGATTCATATGTTGTCATAATCCACAAAAAGATTTGTGACTCCTTCAAGGTAAACTTGGTTTTGGCCTGGACCACCCTTTCATGGAATGGAGATTTCAATGCAGCTGATATTCTCTTCTCAGCTTTTGAACGTATCTCCATTTGTTCAGTCCTAGCAGTTGCCTGTCGGGGCAAGAATGATATGAAAACTTCACTATATAAGACATATAGTTCACTTGATGTTTGTTAAAAGTGTTGGTGAATGGATGAGATATATCATTGCTTAATACTTACCATATCTGGATTGTAAACTACTATTTCGGTTGAAGGATTTTTGCCAGATACATTCAACTCTGATTGCACACAATCATCATCAGCATATATCTCCACGCATGCTTCTATTGCAGATGCAATCTAGGCATCTACAATGTCTTTTTATTTTCATAATAAGAAATGAAAACACATCAATATTAACACGATTTTTACTTCAGAATAAGAGTGATATGTTTTGTGAACAAGAGTGAAGTGAAATCAGAATAAGAGTGATGTGTTTTGTGAACAAGAGTGAAGTGTTTTCTGAACAATAGTGATGTGTTTGTTACAAGAGTGAAGTGAAATCAGATAAGAGTGATGTGTTTTCTGAACAAGAGTGATGTGTTTTGTGAACAATACACATCACTCTTATTCTGATTTCACTTCACTCTTGTTCACAAAACACATCACTATACACATGCAACACAGAAACCTCACTTAACAATGGAACACATCACTCGAAGCACTTTTTTATACCTTCGTCTGTGTGTTTTGTGATGTTGCTTTAGCTACATCTTCATAAAATTCATTTGTCTCCTGCAAATAGTGAAATGTGATATAACATAAGAATAAAAACTCAAAAAAGTAAATAAATTGTTTCCCAAATCTTCAACTTACTGGTTTCTTTCCCAAGTTAATATCAGGCTAAATTGATGTGCCTTCATTCACTAATTTGCATTTTTCATCATGGGCTTCCATCATTTTTTCCATAAGCTGAATCCATTCTGGATCATCTTCTTGATCCTCCTCCATAGCTTGTGTCATGTTTTCAATTGGCTTAGACACAGCTTGGTCCCCTTGATCAACCTCCACACCAACCATCTTTAGTGCATTTATAGCTGCAACTTTGAAGCAGTTGGTGTCATTGGTATTTGTTGGAGCATTCTTTATATGCCTCATCAATTTACTAATAGCATCTGCAGCCTCCCTAATTGAACTTTTAATTTCATCAGACGAAGGAACTTGATCAGTTGAAGGGGGGGCTTCATCAGGTAAAGGAGCTTCCTCAGTTGAAGGGACAGAGGTAGTGACAGTTATTGAATACTTGTTGGCATATAAAGATTCAATGGAGACAGGATCAATGATACTTTCTATGCTTCCTCTTCCAATGGTGCCTCCATTATCGAATTCCATCTGTCCTCTCTCCTTAAGAATGGATTCTGTCCAGTTACGGACAGTTGGGAATCTTCTAACCACCAGTCTTGTTCTGTAGACAACCCTATCTACATAGCATGTCTGCAAAAACAGATCAATAATAAAATGCATTACAAGGACTTTACTCTTATTATGATTTTACTTCACTCTTGTTCACAAAACACTTCACTCTTATTCTCATTTTACTTCACTCTTGTTCACAAAACACATCACTCTTATTCTGATTTTACTTCACTCTTGGTCACAAAACACATCACTCTTGTTCTGATTTTACTTCACGCTTGTTCACAAAACACATCACTCTTGTTCTGATTTTACTTCACTATTGTACACAAAACACTTCACTCTTAATCACATTTTACTTCACTCTTGTTCACAAAACACATCACTCTTATTCTGATTTTACTTCACTCATGTATAAAAAACACATCACTCTAACCATGCATTTACTACTTAACCGTGTAAAATATCATTCTAAATATGATTTTACTTCACTCTAAGCATGTTTTTACTTCACTATAAAGGAGTGGTTAAAATAGAAAATTCACCAAGAGGAAAGTGATTGGTCCAGTGAATGGGGTGGATTTGTTCTTGAGTTTCCAGCTATCATGTGCTGTGATTAGCGTATCCAACACGTAGCTGCACCAATTGTACTGCCTCACATTTGAAATGTTTCCAATATCGTCCAAGATACGGCCAAGACATTTTCCGTTGGCAGTTGGTGAGATCAGAACATTGTCTAACAGAATAAGAAATATTTTCTTAAACCACTCACCACCTTCTAGATCACTATCAAGCTGCTCTTGCAAATCAGCTGGGGTTATTGCTTTTTTCTTCTTAGCCTTGACAATGGTCTTCATCACATCATTCATTTCATGCTTCTTTTCTCTTTTAATCATCAACTCTCATCTTGGCAGTCCCAATGTAGCATACATATCCTCCTCAGTGATGTGTAATGGTTGATCATCAACAAGTTTTATTCTGGAGCAGTTGTCATGATTAAAATTTTCAAGTAGTGAAAATGCCATGTCAGCAGGAATACATCGTATCTTCAAATGCACAAGCTGTCCAAAACCCATCTCTTCCAGAGCAGCTATTTGTTTGCAGTTCATTTTCTCAATGGCATCAACCAGAACTTTCACCCCTATCTTTACGACCAATTTAGGTCTTCTAATTTTACAACTAATATCTTTAACACTCTTTCTTTTATCATGTTTCTTTCTGGCAAGCATTTCTTCTTCATCGTTGGTTTGTGACCTCCCACACTTTGAGGCTGGAAGACATACTAAAAAAGTCATGAATACACACTTAATATAGCACAAAATTATTCACTGAGATACTAAATAATTAAATATTTCAGTTGTACTAAATATTTCAGCAATTTGTTGCGGTCTATCCTCACGCATCTTAAACCTTATTTCGGATGCAACTGCTTCATTGATATGAGAAAAAAAAATCAATATAGCAAAAAACGAAAGTGAAATAAGTAAAAACCTTCACCCAACCATTCTTCGATGATACTAGAGCGTTTTCCGTCGTCATATTTCAGAAGTTGAATGGGTTTTCCTTCGAAACTGAAGAAGCAATGGTTTGAATGCGATTCAGAGGGTTTGGATGCGATTCAGAGGGTTTGAGTGGGAGAGAAATTGAATTCAGCGTCTAGTTCACGTCTTCTTTCGACGTGCCAATTTTATAACGAAATGACAATTTTGCTTTTATATAAACGAAATATGATAGTTTTATTTGATAAAATGATAGTTTTGTTTGATTAAAATGATACTCTGAGTTGATAAAATGATAGTTTTGTCGGATAGAATGATACTCTGAGTTTATAAAATGATACTTTTGCCAAATAGAATTATACTCTGAGTTGATAAAATGATAGTTTTGACTGATAGAATGATACTCTGGGTTGATAAAATGATACTTTTGGCTTATAAATGTTAGGTTTACTGCATAATGTATTGAATTTCATACCATTCATTGGCTTCAAAGCATCATCATAAACAGGAATGTACATACCTACAAATCAGTAAAACTATCATTTTATCAACTCAGAGTATCATTCTATGCGGCAAAACTATCATTTTATAAACCAAAACTATCATTTTATCAACTCAGAGTATCATTCTATCTGGCAAAACTATCATTTTATCAACTCAGAGTATCATTCTATCCGGCAAAACTATTATTTTATTAACACAGAGTATCATTCTATCCGGCTAAACTATTATTTTATCAACTCAGAGTATCATTCTATCGGCAAAAGTATCATTTTATCAACTCAGAGTTATATCAAATGGCTTCAATCTGCCTTCTCATTGAATCTACCACAATTTCTTGAATCATGACGACCCATCTCATGACATTTACCACACCGTCGTAGAGGCTTATTTGCTTTCCTTATTGCACTCTCCCTCTTTGATACTTTGTCACTAGTTGATCCTTTGGTTCTAACAACATCTGGAGGATGTACATCAATTATATCAGGTACTGCCATTCCATAAAATTCCTCAATCATCTTTTTCTTTTCAATGACTGAAGGTATTGCACAATTTCCAAATATATGCTCTTCCAAATCATCAAGACCAGCACATAACAAAGACAGATGATCCATACTTCCCTCAGACTTTTGGACTAATCGATAAAAGTTGGAGAACAACTTTTTCTTAACTTCCTGCTTTTCATCCAAATCTACAAGGTAAAAGATAACATTATTACAATAAATACTATCATTTATCTGACTGAAAAATAGAGTTTTTATAAATAAGGTTAAAAATGGAGCACACGTTCAAATTGTTGTATCTCCTCAGATGGTAGACCATGGGTTGCCTTTAGTAAAGATCTCTTCAACCACCTTCGACCAAAATATTTCTCAGAAATGAGATTAGCAGACTTATTCTTCAACAAACAAAATATATGACAGCATAACAAACCAATTCTGGAAAACTTCTTACAACTACAGTCGAATGTGTCTTGCTTACAATCATACTTAACATCCCATGTTCTACCATATTGGTCCTTGACCCTATGCATCTTGATGTTATCCTCAACAGTTATCGAAACAATCTCACATACCATACTTATTTCCTGTTGTACATGTTTGAAAATAGAATCAGTGTAGATTGTAGATGCATGCTTCTCAATAGGCAATTGAGTTGACAAATCAGGAATAGTTGAGTAATCCAAGTAGTTCAATCGTGAATTGGCATTCCTTTGATCTCCAACAGCACAGTTAAAGAAATTGATGAACTGTACAAGATTTGCACGAGGCTTTGTGTAGTTTTTTAAAAAGCTATTCTCTGATTCAGACATCGATGTAGTACTAAGAAGCGACCCCATGGGAAAATCTCGAAAATAAGCAGGAACCCAGAATTCTCTATCTTCAAACATCGATCCAAATCAGTGCACGTCTTCTAATCCATACCGTTCCATTATATCATTCCATATTATATCAAACTCATCAGGCTCTAACAAATCAGACCAAACACATGCATTCAACTCTTCTTTGAAATCTTCATTACCAAGCAAGGATTTGGGCAACTTATCTGACACCTTAACCATAATATGCCACATGCACCATCGGTGCCTTGTTTGTAAAAGTACTTGTTGAACAGCAAGTTTCATCCCCTAATCTTGATCAGTGATAATCAATTTGGGTGCTACCCCCATACATCGAACAAAACAACCAAACAACCAAGCATATGAGTCTCTACCTTCACTTGATAACAATCCAACTCCAAATGTAACTGCTCTGGAATGGTTATCTTTTCTAGTGAATGGAGCAAAAATCATGCAATACCTTCAGAACATAACATAAAAATGAATTATATTTTCATACATACAGAAAAGTATCATTTTATCAGCTAAGAATATCATCTTATCAGCCGAAAGTATCATTTTATGTCTTTTAGCAACAAAAGTAATAGCATCAGCCCAGAAGAGTTTAGTTAACTTTCCATGAGATCCTATCTCAATTTTATAATAGAAGGCATCAGATGATTCCTTTGGAGAACGCATATAATAAAAAATCATTTGAGAATCTGAACCATCAATATTGGACATAATATCGCGATAACCATTTCTAATATCAATAATATCACATCCAACATTTTCAGGTCCACCCATTATCTCCTTCAGAAGTTTGAATGTGAGTGTGGGACCAATATTACACCTGCCACAATCCTCCATAAACCTCCGATGGATAAATCCAGACTGCGATTGGCCGTCATAAAATGCCTATGCTCATCTGCAACCATTAAGTGATTATGATACTCAACAAACTGATAGACCTCATACCCTTTGCTCATGCCATCTGAAAAATATCTCAAGTTGAGCTTAGCAAGACATTCACACTTAAATGACCGACACATTCGCTTCTTAACAGACACTTTAGTTGATTTAGATGCATCACCAGGTATAAAATTCTTAGAGCCTTGTCTGCTGCAAGCCAAATACTGCCACTTAATAATACCATGAACTGATTTGTTGCCCAGGTTACGAATGCCAAAACCAACTGAACGAGCATAATGTTCATAGAAATCAGATGTTTCTACTAATGTATTGAATTTCATACCAATTATTGGCTTCAAAGCATCATCACAAACATGAATGTACATACCTACAGATCAGTAAAACTATCATTTTATCAACTCAGAGTATCATTCTATCGGGCAAAACTATCATTTTATTTATGCAGTAAACCTAACATTTATAAGCCAAAAGTATCATTTTATCAACTCAGACTATCATTCTATCCGGCAAAAGTATCATTTTATCAACTCAGAGTATCATTCTATCCGGTAAAACTATCATTTTATCAACTCAGAGTATCATTCTATTGGCAAAAGTATCATTTTATCAACTCAGAGTATCATTCTATGAAGCAAAACTATCATTTTATGCAGTACATCTAACATTTATAAGCCAAAAGTATCATCTTAACTACCAATCATTGGGTTCAAAGCATCATCACAAACAGGAATGTACATACCTACAAATCAGTAAAAGTATCATTTTATCAACTCAGAGGATCATTCTACGCGTCAAAACTATCATTTTATAAACCAAAACTATCATTTTATAAACTCAGAATATCATTCTATCCGGCAAAACTATCATTTTATCAACTCAGAGTATCATTCTATCCGGTAAAACTATCATTTTATCAACTCAGAGTATCATTCTATCCGGCTAAACTATCATTTTATCAACTCAGAGTATCATTCTATCCGACAAAAGTATCATTTTATCAACTCAGAGTATCATTCTATCCGGCAAAACTATCATTTTATACAGTACACCTAACATTTATAAGCCAAAAGTATCATCTTAACACTACATAATATAATTAAATATGAAGTTCAATACATCAGAAACATAAACCAATTGACAGCTAATATTATTCTAAAATCAAATTCAATACATGAAGCAAAACAATCAATAAATTAAAATATGAACACAATCAATAAGCTAAATAATAGATGATGATTGTTACCTTCATTATTTGCTACAGACTCCATCGAAACGAATTCTGACAACAATTGAACAGGTAATCAATGAAAATAAGAACGCAAAATTGAAAACATCACACCGATCACAATTCACAATTATGCGAGAAATATGGAAATAAAATATGGAGATTATGGAATAATGAACCAAATCGGATTCAAATCGGATTCAAATCTAGGAACAAAATCGATGAGAAGAGGAATATGGATACAAAATCGCTGAGAAAGAGGAAAGAATCGATCTGAGAGAGAATGAAAGAATGGAGCAAAATTCAGAAATTAAATGAGGGAAAAGACATATTTACCCTTTGCGCCTTGTATAGAATGCTGGGGGGTGGTGTAGGGTGGGGGAAGCAATGTCGCGTTGTATAGAATGTTGCGGAATAATATACAGTGCATATGGATAATTTTGATATGATTAATATACATAAATATTTTTATCTAAAATCCCAAAATTTGGAGAGTACTAAACTTTGCTTGTTGTATTGTGACCATTGTCCACATTATTAATTAGAGGTAATGAGTTGTGGAAAACGTTTTCGACGAATGAAAATAACAGTACTTTTAAGAAATGAAAGGAATAACACTGATCTTCAATTTTTGATTTGGAGATTTTAGCTTGTTAATAAAATCGCAACAAATTGAAAGTTGTATTGAAAACTAATATTATCATATAAAATGATAGTTTCAGAAGGTAAAATGATAGTTGCACTTGATAAAATGATAGTTTCAAGGGATAAAATGATAGTTGCACTTCAGTCATGTTCACAAAACACATCACTCTTGTTCAGAAAACACTTCACTCTTGTTCAAAATACACATCACTCTTGTTCAGAAAACACTTCACTCTTTTTCACAAAACACATCACTCTTGTTCAAAAAACACTTCACTCTTGTTCACAAAACACATCACTCTTGTTCACAAAACACATCACTCTTATTCTGATTTTACTTCACTCTTGTTCACAAAACACATCACTCTTGTTCACATAACACATCACTCTTATTCTGATTTTACTTCACTCTTGTTCACAAAACACATCACTCTTGTTCAGAAAACACTTCACTCTTATTCTGATTTTACTTCACTATTGTACACAAAACACATCACTCTTGTTCACAAAACACTTCACTCTTTTCCACAAAACACATCACTCTTGTTCAGAAAACACTTCACTCTTGTTCACAAAACACATCACTCTTATTATGATTTCACTTCACTCTTATTTGCAAAACAACTATAAATCTAACCATGTAAACATAATACAAAGGCCATACGATTTTCATAATCAGTTAACATCAGTGAAACAATTATAATGCACGAAAATAAAAAAATTATCGAAGAAACAACAGTAATTATGAAGAAGCTTGAATCCCATCCCACAATATGCAGTAATAAAACATATAGTGTTGGAAATCTTAAACGATTACCAAAACATGGAGTATTAGTGTTGTGTGAGTTGGGCTAGTGGGTGTGGTGTTGAATTGGTTGTTGAGTTGAGAAAGAGGCAGGCCACTGCACAGTCATCAACCTCTGAAGTTGGATACTTATTCATCCATGGAATTCAACTATCATTTCAGGGGATAAATGATAGTTTCAGGAGATAAAATGATAGTTTCAGGAGATAAAATGATAGTTTCAGGAGGTAAAATGATAGTTGCACTTGATAAAATTATAGTTTCAGGGGATAAAATGATAGTTTCAGGGGATAAAATGATAGTTTCAGAAGGTAACATGATAGTTGCACTTGCACTTGATAAAATGATAGTTTCAGGGGATAAAATGATAGTTTCAGGGGATAAAATGATAGTTTCAGAAGGTAACATGATAGTTGCACTTGATAAAATGATAGTTTCAGGAGATAAAATGATAGTTTTAGGGGATAAAATGATAGTTTCAGAAGGTAAAATGATAGTTGCACTGGATAAAATGATAGTTTCAGGGGATAAAATGATAGTTTCAGAAGGTAAAATGATAGTTGCACTTGATAAAATGATGGTTTCAGGGGATAAAATGATAGTTTCAGGGGATAAAAGTAAAAGTATCATTTTATCAACTCAGAGTATCATTCTATCCGGCAAAACTATCATTTTATCAACTCAGAGTATCATTCTATCCGGCAAAACTATCATTTTAGCATCATTAAAATGAAGAACATGTAGACAACTATGTATTGGATAGCTCATCAAATATACAAAAAATGATTTTTTATGTTTAACTACTAGGCAAGATTACAGATAAAAAAGACACTAAAACCTCTTTCAAATTTTTTTTACTGAACAAATAAAGAAGATCTCACCCATTCGAATAAAATCACCATCAAATTAATTATAAAACTGAGTTGATGCTGAGTTTAAATTCAGCTGATATTACAAAAGAAAGATATATACAGAGTTTTGAGGTGTACCAATCAAATTGTACATGCAACCTCTTTCTCATTTTTTATGGTACAATTATTTTTGGAACGAAATTAAGACTCTCTAGCTTTGTCTAACGACGGTGGCGAGGAGAGTCAACATTTCTCGGCCGGCCTTCTTCCGGGAAGAGACGGTGCGATTCTGTTCCAGATCCGGCGTCGTCTGCCGCTTCAGAAGCTTCATCAACCAGAATTCTTCCCTCAACACCATCAAATCTGGGAACAAAATCGATGAGAAGAGGAATATGGAAACAAAATTGCTAAGAAAAAGGAGAGAATCGAACAGAGAGAGAATGAAAGAATGGAGCAAAATTCAGAAAATAAATGAGAGAAATGACATATTTACCCCCTGTGCCTTTTTTTATGAAGTAAATCTAAGTTTGAATCTCAGCCACAAGATTAGAAAATATGTGTGGTCCAGATTTGGTTATAGGGTTATCACACAAATTGGGGGTTATCATATGATCACAACTATATATATATATGGTTTTGATCTATGCAAAACTAGATTTAAATACAGAAACGCAGAACAATATCATACGTAGGGCACTTTTAGGTCATAGTTAGTTAATTTTTAGGCCATGCTAACTAAGCATGACCTAAAATGATCTTAGCATGACATTAAACCCAAATATTATAATATGACCTAAAATTGCTTAATTATGACCTTCCGTGTTTTTGGTTAATTATTGACCATTAGATCATCTAATCCTAGGGCCAAGATTTGGGCTGTATTTCTGGATTTAAATGCATTTTTATTTTGATCATCTCCATATATATATATATATATATATATATATATATATATATATAGGGTTGTGATCAATTGAGAATTTTTAGCCTAATTGAGAATTGAGATGCATTATCAGCCGCTCATTTTTAATGAGTGGTCCAGAATTGCCACATGGAAAATATTTTTAGATTAATTAATTATGAAAGAGCAGAATGGTAATTTCATAGAACGTTTTACTCAATAAATAATTTTTTTACTTTAATTTTTTTAAATTTTTTAAATTTTATTTTTTTATTTTATTTTTTTTGTCAACTACATATACAATTTATGTCAACTACACATATAATGTCAACTATGTGTACAATCCATGTGCAGGCTATTGACATTTAATGTGCATGCTATTGACAATAGTACCCCCGAGTTGATATAATCTACTTGCAGTTGACATTTCGAAAATGTTGTTGATGAGTGGCTGAAAATGCATCTCAATTCTCAATTAAGCTAAAAAAACTCAACCTAACATGACCTATATATATATATATATATATATATATATAATTTATTTTTAAATGAATACTATATTACTCCATAAGACTCGACATATTATAAGATCAAATGCTTTTTTCTTCTAATAATTTGAATAATTAATCTTTGTAGTATTTGTTATATTAAATATTAATTATTGTTTGTAAGTGCCTTATCGAGAGAATGTAAACCTTTGAAGCTAAAAAAATCTCACAATATCGGAGCACCGGCAACGCATCTCGCGGGTGTCTCTTATCTCGTCCCTCCGAGACGAGACCCGCACGGGACGCGTTGCAGTGTCTCGTCTCGTCACCATCCCGCCGAGACGTCCGTCCCACCGAGACGGATGGAGAGCCAGCTCGCCACGCGTGACACCCACTCGCCGGCCTGCGAGTGGACTTCGTCACGCTGACGCAATAAATCATTTTTTAATTCGAATTTAATAAAAAAAATCAAAAGGTAATATTACCGTTTTCGACAGTTTTTTTTTACTCTATAAATACTCATATTTCATCCTCGTTACACACACAAACACGCATCTATTCTTCCCAAATCATCTCCATTTCCTCTCCAATTTTCATCATAAAATGTCCGGCGACGAAAACGGGGCGGCTCCGGCTGGTTTGACATCAACGCGTTTGGCGACTGGGGGGCATGTACAATGTATTAGGTGGTTCGGGTTCCGGTTCGTCGACGCCGGGCACCCAAGGCTCGTCGACGCCGGCGGGGTACCAACCACCCCATTTTGATGTGGATGCATACGCTCGTCCCTCCGCCCTGAGGTATTCGCATGGATTATCCCAAATTAGGGAGGATTATCCGGATGAACCCACTCCGGAAGGAGGACGATGCGGTGGAAGCTCCAGGGCATTTGACGCCGTGGAGGAAGAGGCGGAGGCGGCCGAGGAGGATGAGGATGTAGGCCGGCATCCGTACAACCGCAAGGACACGATGGCTGTGTACAACGCCTGGATCAGCGTCTCATACGATCTCATTGTCGAGAATCAACAAACCCGGAAGTGCTTCTGGGAAAAGGTCACAGAGGCCTACAACAGGATTAAGCCGAAAGGGTCCCGCTGCCGCACGTTGAAGATGCTCCGCCCTCACTTTGACCGAGTCGACAGAAAGGTTAAAAAATTCTGCGGCATCTACAAGACTGGAGCGGCTCATTACCAAAGCGGAGCCACGGGAGTCGACATTCTGAGATCGGCTTTGCGAGTCTATTTCGACGACACCGGTAAAGAATTCAAACATGTCGATGTTTGGGAGGCTGTCAAAGACGAGGCAAGGTGGGCCGGCGGTGTCCAGTCCAGCACGGGCTCGACCTTGAAGCACACGGCGGGTGGCGAATACTCATCTAGTGGGGGCGGTTCAGGCAGCGCCGCACAAGAGGTTGCCTCGCATGAGGCTGAGGGCATGGCGGACGATGCAGGGGGCCTCCCGTGAGCACCGTCGGCCGCAAGGGACCAAGGCAGCGAAGGCGGCTAGAGGGAGGAAGGGCCGAGGCGAATCAAGCCAGGCAGGCTCCCAAGGGCCGCCCTTCTCCTTAATGTCCATGTACTTCACTGTCACGATGGCGGACACTTCCCGCATGACGCCTGCCCAATTTCAAGCCCATCATGCCGGCATTGTGTATCTGGCGGGACAACTTGGTATTCCGCCTCCATCGCCGCCGGCGGAATAGTTTTTATAATTTCTATAAAATTGTATTTTAAATTATGTCTTTTTTTATTTATTATGCCACGAATTTAATTATGTATTTTTTTAAGATTTTAAGTTGTAATTTTTATTTTATTTAATGAAGTGTGTTTTTATTAATTGAATTTGTTGGAAATAAAAATAAAAAATGAAATTGAATGAATAGTTAAGGGATGAGATGGTTAAGAGACGGATAAGAGATGGATGGTTGCAGGTTCTGTCTCTTAGTTAAGAGATGGAGTGAAAAGTACAATGAGGTCCATGAATAATTAAGAGATGAGACGATTAAGAGACGGATAACAGACAGCATTGCGGATGGCATCAGTCTAATCAACGGTATAAGATTCGATTAGAAGAGTAATTGTGCCCCTCCACCAACTAAAATAATAACCATGTGTACCCCTCATATTGGTGTTAATGCCAACAAAATCACATTTCTTAGGAAATATTTCATTACTATTATTATCCTCAATTAATTGACCAGTTCCCTTTTTCTCTAACACAATTAGACATTTCACCCTCCAAATAAGGTTCCAAATAATTGAAATGACTTGTTTTAAATTAATGAGTTGCATTGGGGCCTACTTCATTGTCTCTCCACATACACTCCATACTAGTAGTATTTTACATTTGTAGTCAATGAAAGGCATGTTACACTTGATCATGCGATTGACATTGTAAATTAGTGAGTTACTTGAAATTTCTTTCTTTTGTTAAAATTGAAAACTAAAATGTATTAGTACTTCGTATTTTTAGATTAGATGTAGTTGTTATATTTTTTAAATTAATTGGTGTTTAGCACTTTTTCTAGTTTATAAGTATATAAAGCTTTTTATGGTATTTTTAGAGATAATTTTCATAATTTAGTCCATAAAGATTTTCTCATTTTCTCTCATTTTCTTCTTCAGCGATTTTGTTTGTTTGCAACTTTCATCTCCCATTTTCATTTTATTAAATACTCTCATCTGTGGACAACACGAATTTCTATCTCATATGTGGACAACACGAATTTTAGAAATGCTGAGCTTTAAAACCATTAAAAAATGATCTTTTCATGCCATGCCTGATACATGGACTTAGTTTGCTAAAATTTCAAAGCTGTTAATAATGTAGTATCTCCTTAGTAATATTTTGTTTAATAATTCATGACAAAGTAAAATAAAATATTCCTCCCGTCTCATTAAATATGAAACATTTATTTTTCGGCACGAAATTTTATATAATGTTGCATTGTGAGTTAATGAAAAGAGAATATAGTAGAGAGAATGTTATTTTTATTTTAGAATACGTTTCATTTTTAATGAGACAAATGTAGTATAAAAAATTAACTGTTGATAGAAATTTGGGAAAAACAATAAATAGAGTAACAGAGAAAGAAAGAAAAATGGGAGAGTGACATGTGAGGAAGATTATGACATGAGATATTTTTAAAAATTTTAACATAAATAATCAAGAGTGAACTACGCAAATAGTTTCTGAACTATGCTTTTTGTACGCAATGGTGCCTAAACTTTAAAAATATCGTGGATAGTCCATGAACTAAGGTGTAATCACATTTATGGTACTTTTTCACTGTTCATCACAATTTTACACCCAAAATGGCCCCAAAGCATGAAGGACATTTTTGGACTTTCATATCTAGGTATTGGATTTGATATTTTCTTTATCTCTCTCTAGTACTGAATATGATACTTTCTTATAGTGTGAGTACCTAAAATGATATTATTCACTTCACTTTTTCAATCACTTTATGACGGATCTTCTTTCTCTCTCTTTCTCTAAAACTTTTAGAAAGTAAAAATTTAAAATAAAAATCACTACTATTAAATTCTTAAATAAAGAATAAAATTATATATTATTAATTTAATTATCAAAATAACCTGTAGCTAAATTATTTTGATTTTGATTTGATTATTCTTTGCTGCAAATTATTTTAATAATTAAATTTATAATTTTAATTTTTATAATTAATATATTTAAGAATTTTCATAGTAGTACTTTTTATTTTAATTTTTTATATTCTAAAAGTTTTAGAGAAAGAGAGAGAAAAAAGATCCGACATAAAATGATTGAAAAAGTGAAGTGAATAATATCATACTCTCTTCATCCGCCATTAGGAGTCCCAATTTTTGGAGGCACGGGTTTTAAAAAATGTTAAGGAAAGTGAGTGGAAAAATGTCAGTGGAATAGGGTCCCACTTGTATATATTAGTTTTAAATGAAATGTGAGTGGAATGAGTTAGTGGAAGGTGGGACCCTAAGTGAACCAAGGCTCCTATTCGCGGACGGACAAAAATGGAAAAACAGGACTCCTATTTACGGACAGAGGGAGAATTCAATACTAAAGAGAGAGATAAAGAAAATATCAAATTCAGTATCTAGATATGATAGTCTAAAAATGTCCTTTATGTCTTGGGGCATTTTGGGTGTAAAATTGTGATAAATAGCGAAAAAGTACCATAAATGTTATTACACTTTAGTTCAGGGACTAGCCACGATATTTTTAGAGTTTAGGTACCATTTACATGCAAAACGCATAGTTCATGGACCATTTGTGTAGATCACTTAATAATCAAAATGAATTGCCACGGAAGTTCTAATTTGCAAGTATTGATTTTTCATTTTGGGAAAAAACTACAAAAATCTAAAGTTCATTCATATTTGTATTCAAAAATAAAATTCAGAGAAAAACCAAGAAATATTGAAAGTTTCGTGTATTTATTTACAAATAACCTTCCTATTATTTAATTAATTCTTAATTAATATTCCCTCCGTCCCATGGTACTTGAGCAGTTTCTTTTCGGCACGGGATTTAAGAAATTTGTGTTTAATGAGTTAAATAAGTAGAAAAGAGAATAAAGTAAGAGAGATGAGAGAAAGTAAAGTAAGAGAAAGAATAAAATAAGTGTGACAAAAAAGGAAATTACTCAAGTAACTTGGGACGGATGGAATACTAATGTGTATATATATATAGAGGGATGTATTCATATAGCAGCCCAGCATCACCTAATTCTCGGCCCATTAAAAGGCCCAATAAGACTTAAAAACACAACAGCAGAAATGAAGTCTTAGCAAATGAGGTTCAAGCCCAACTAACAAACCCGACCCGTGTTCAAAAAGCTGACTCTGAGAACTGAGAATTAGCACCTTCTTCTTCTTCCCCATCGGAGAATGGAGAATGGGGAAGAAATGGAGAATGGCGAGAGCGATTGGAGATCCCCGCTGCGCACACGCACAAGCCATCAAGAAATGCGTGAGTCCCACTCCCCAAAACATATCTTTCTTCAACAACCTCATTACTCTCTACTCCAAATTCAACCTCCATTCCTCAGCTCTCCTCCTCTTCCACTCCATTCCCTCTCCCAACACCGTCACCTGGACTTCCATCATCTCCGCCTCCGCCGCCAACTCCCCCCTCTCCTGCTTCCTCCTCTTCCTCTCCATGCTCCGCCACCCTCTCCGCCCCCGCCCCAACTCCCACACTCTCTCCAATCTCCTCAAATCCTGCGCTTCCCTCTCCGATCACTCCATCGCTCCCCAGCTCCAATCCCTCTCTCTCAAGCTCTCACTGCACCGCCATCCCTTCGTCGCCTCCGCCTTCGTCTCCCTCTACTGCAAAACCCGGGATTTGGACGCCGCGCTCAAGGTGTTCGACGAAATGCCTCACCGGGACGAGGTGTGTTACGCCGCGCTCATCAACGGCCTGGCTCGGGCCGAGAGGTCCCTCGACGCGCTGCGCTGCTTTGTCGAGATGAAGAGGGAGGGCGTGGCTTCGACGGGTCACAGCCTCTCTGGCGCCATCTCGGCTGCTTCTAGGGTGGCCATGCTGGAGCAGTGCCTGATCATGCACGGCCATGCCGTGGTAGCCGGTTTTGATTCTCATGTATACGTGGCGACAGCGTTGATTGATGGATATGGCAAGTGCGGGGTCGTGGAAGAGGCGAGAGTTGTATTTGATGAGATGGGGACGGAGGTGAATCTGGTCGGGTGGAACGCCATGATGGCGGGGTACGCGCAGCAGGGGAGTCATGAGCATGCAGTTGAGCTCTTCGGGCTGATGGAGAGTCGAGGTATTGAGGCGGACGTGTTCAGTTTCTTGGCAATTCTCACAGCCTTCTACAATGCAGGGATGGTTGGGGAGATTGAGATTTGGTTGAATAGGATGAAAGAAGAGTATGGATTGGAGCCATTGATTGAGCACTACACATGCTTGGTTGGAGCAATGGGGAAAGCAGGGAGGTTGGAGGAGGCAGAGAGAGTGGCTCTGACGATGCCATACAAGCCCGATGCAGCTCTATGGCGTGTGCTGCTATCGATTTGTGCAGATCAAAGGAACCCTCAAGTGGCTCGGAGGATGAGCGAGAAGTTGCTGGAGATAAACCCCAACGACGACTCAGCCTATGTGATCTTGGCGAACGCATTTGCGGATGCTGAGGAGGCGAAGAAGGTGTGGACGATGATGAGGGACAATGGGGTGAGGAAGGAGGCCGGGAGTAGTTGGATCGAAGTGCGTGGGAGGACTCACGTGTTCTTAGCTGGGAGGGACGTGAAGCATCCGAGGAAGGATGAGATTGAGGCAAAGCTGGCAGAGTTGATATCGGAGAGTGAGAGACTAGGTTATGCGTTGAGCGAGGATGACAAGAGGAAGGAGATGCTTTGGTACCATAGCGAGAAGTTGGCCGTTGCGTTTGGGTTACTGAGTGGAGTGACACCAGAGGGGAAGGCGGTGAGGATTGTGAAGAACTTGAGGATCTGTAGGGATTGTCACGAGTTTTTCAAGTGTATTAGCAGGGCGATGAAGAGGGAGATCATAGTTAGAGATGCTCATAGGTATCATCGCTTTGTCAATGGAACTTGTAACTGTGGCGATTCATGGTGAAGAATACATTACACATTCATCCATCTCTTCCATTATGTTTGTTATGTTTTGTTTGGAAAGCTTAACAAAGAAGAGAAACAACTATTCCCATCTTCAATTTTTTACAACACAGGAATTGGTTGGAAAGAGACTGTATACATACAATATATTTATACTTCTATTCTATTAATCTATTATGCAAGAATCCCAAAATAAAAATTGCCAAAGTAAACTTGTAAGATCAACAAAGACCAATATCTTGCATAACTCTCTTTATATGTTGCAATTTGGAGAGTGGAACCAAAATTGAGCTTATCTTATCAACTGGCAGAGGCTCAAGCAACAAAAGATGAAAAGCACAATGAAGGTCATAAGATGATAACAGAACAAATTCTTCTGTTTAAGCAGAAAGCAACACAAAAACAAAGGCAACACAACATTTTTTTACAAATCTAAGATAATTGTGAAATTTTCATAGAAAATAATATCTGGATCGCAATTCAATCAACAGTAATCAAATACAGTAAAACATAAAAGCATTTAAACTAGAAGGGGATCTATCAACTGGAAACCCTAGATCCATGAAGGAGGGGTGTGAAAAAGGAATGAAATCACTGCGGTTGCTGCATAAAGGCAGGGGGGGCGCCGCCGAGGAGGGAGGCCTGCTGTAGCTCGGCCTCGTTGAACTGCGCCTCGCGATCCATCTCGATGATGAGGGGGATCCCTAGGATGATAACAGTGGTGCCCAGGATCCAGGCGGCCTTGCCGGTGCTCTTGAGGAGGCGCGTGGCCACGTACTTGGCGTCGGAGGCGGCGCTCTTCCCCTTCCTGACGAGGGAGTGATCGGAGATTCGCGATAGGATTCCGTCGTCGCTGGAGAGAGAGGGGCGTTTGGAAGCCATGTATGAATTTGGGGGGCGGTGGAAGCTTCTCTTTCTCTTTGAATCTAAAACCCTTTGCGTCAATTTAAACCCTCCTCCTGTTCATATTTTTTTAGCAAATAAAGAAAATATTAAATTCACAATATATGGAGTATATTAGATTAGATACAAAAAATTAAATTGACCAATTTGCCTATTCAATGAATTTATTCATTCACTGCCCCATTCCTTAATCATTTATTCATTATATTAATATGAATTCATATCATTTCTTATTTAAGAAACACACCCTTCATTGATTTATTATTTATGGGTTCTAACTTTTATTCTATCTTTTCTCCATTTTTTTATCTTAGAATTCATTTATCATAATTTAATTAAAATGTAAAATATGGAGTATTAAATCCTCAAATTACATTAATTGAATGTCTAAAAATACATAATTTTCATCCTAAAATTACATTTTATTGAAAGCGATAAACTACATAATCCAAATTGTAACCACACATTGTAGACAAAGTTTACCCAAATGTGTTCAACTAGCTCTTGTTGGAGTATATTGTGGGTGGCAAAATCGCGAGATGACTCACGATGGTGTAGGTATTTGCAGTATGGTGATGTTGCACCTTGACCTAAAACGATTACGAAACATGCTTGTAGAACTCTTAGGTGTTGTTCAACTGGTTTGTTATGGGAAACTCTAGAAATAAAACTTGATTAGAATTGTTACTGTATAATCCATATATATATGTGACAAAGTCGTGGTGTTCAGTTACCAAGACATAAAGCGAGATTTCAATGCTACATGACCTACGTCATAAAGTGGGATGTGCGCATTGACCAAATTGCCTTTTCTGAGAGCGTCGTATTTGGGGAAACTAATTTCACAAGGGTATAGTGGGGAATTCATCTCAATATCTTGACACGTAAAACGAGCCAAATATATAACCACCAAATGAGTAGAAATAAACCTATTTCCGTCCATATCCAACAAGGTGAACAACTTAACATTTTTTTGACATATTTCCTGGCAAAGAACGTGATTGTGGTCTTCTGGGCAAGAAAATGATTTCACAAAGGTCAGACACTTCAAATAGATACCAATGGCAACATAGTGATTCACGTTATGGTGCCAATTGTTGGCCGTGAACATCATCACCAGAGCTTTAACATGTAAAGCATCATTGAAGACGTTGGAATGGTGGATGTGCAAGAATGGTCCGCACGGATGGAAGAGGACTTGAAAAGAAGCTTAAGCGATGTTTGGAAGCTGAGAATGTATTAACCATCAAGTTAAGTAATATGGACTACTTATGAGTCTGTCCATATTTCTATCACAAAATTATGAGAAATCTATAACCAAGGCAAGTTATGCAAGACCATAACTAATGGTGTATTTGTAGTTTTATCGATGCATAATTATATCTAGATCAACATATAAAACCATAAATCAAAACATTTCCAGTTTGAAACTCACCTAATATAACTAGGATTTTATGGTGTAATTTGTCTCTGTTGTGGTTTATGAGTGTACAAAATTGTTAAATAGTGATAAAAATACAAGAACATACGGTACAATTTATGTGGATAACATCTCATTTATTATCAATTCCAAGCCTTGGAACTTTCAGGTCTCAATGAAATCAAATGGAAAAGTAGGGTAACATACTTGGATTATTATAGGTTCCTATCGATTCAAAGTTACCAAAAACTATTGTAACCGAAGCCTGCAAGTTGAAAGGTATTCCACAACACAACAAAGCCTCCTTGGGCGCAACGAGGAGCGCCCCTCAAAACTTCAGATGATGCTCAAACAAAGATGCCATCTCAATCTGCCAATGGAGATAGATAATAGATGAGAAACGTGCAAATCCAAGACTATGCTCACTTTGTCGACAATGCAAGTGCCATGGCTAAAACTGGAAAATGACAATGATCCTCATGCTGAAATTTTTCCGATAGGGAGAGTACATTGTGTTAGTAGACTACAAAAACCAATGCCGGTGAAATATTTAGAGGTTTATGTTAATCGTGCCATGGCTGATAGCAGCCTCGTGAAATGGAATGCAACTGTCACAAGATATATATGCAGTTTACTTAATACCTTTGTGTTTAGTATCTTATAAAAACAGAGAAGGCAGAGTTACTCAAGTATCAGTTATGATAATATCTTTACACAGGATAGTGCCATTTTGAATACGAACACACCAACGGGAGAAAATTAAGAAATGATACGTATAGTGAACTTACAGCGGTCAATGCAGTTTCAGAGCCCTTGTTTCCCGCCTTACCACCGGCTCGGTTTAAAGCCTGCAATCATTGTGGTATTGCTGTGTATGTTAATGGCTTTGGCAATGCAGAAAAAAAGAAAATAGATTTACATTTTCACGAACACAAAAGTTCTAAACAAAGCCTGCTCAAAAGCAAGATCAATAGCAATATAGCATAGAGCATCCTGAAACCGTTACCTTTGATTCTTAATTAATGTTAAAAAATGAAGTAGTAGGAAAAACACAGGTCAAATGAATCTAATAATCTACCTGGTCCATGTCATCACACGTCAGAACACCAAATATGCAAGGGACACCTGCGAGTTTCATGAAACAAAATCCCATATTTAAGAACCAGAATAGTTTGAAAGTTGAAATTACTAATATATTCCACATTTGGGTTAATTATTTAAACAATAAACAGGCCGAGCATGGACTCGACTACCTGAACTTAGACCAGCAGACAATACTCCAGAAGCAGCCGAATTCACAACAGCATCATAGTGGGATGTATCACCTCTAATCTGCCAGGTGAAAAATGGCACAATAAAAAATCTTTACTAATAGTGCGCACTACACACATTGTTGACACAAAAAGGTGTTTAGAATTTGATAGCCTCCACACTCCACAATTTAGTCATAACATATTAGCATGTACCGAAAACAAATTATGAGAATGCATTGAACTAGAGAAGCTATAACATGTGAAGAAAAGCTTACCACAGCCCCAATACACAAGACCGCTTGATATTTTCTTGATTTCCCAAGCTTCTCAGCAACTAGGCCGATTTCAAAGCTACCAGGAACCCATACAACCTAGTGCAAGATAATCAGAAGAATACATTTTCTTTAGCATGAGAGTTTCTAATTGAAAAAAAAGGATGATACTTCTACTCTGATAGGTTTGTCTTGACAGGTCAAATAAACAAAGAGGTAGTCCTGAACAAGACCTATCATGTATTCAATATTCTTCCTTTTTTTACTTCAGGTTTATCCACTCGTATTTTCTCCTTTTCAATGCCTATGCATGCCGTTATAGATAAGGAGAGACAATAACTTGCCGATAGACAGTTCATATTCCAATGAATAAGCAGCTTGGGTATTTCCACCCCTTCCCGTGAATGATGAATTAGTAGGAACATGAATAACTAGTTAGACGGATGCGATGATTTCACTCTGAAAGGAGTTTGGCATTCTAGTTGTTTAAATGCAATTAGTAACCAAACTGAGCATGTAAGAAAACAAATATTTGCCATTTAGACAGCCTAAAATCTTCATATTGACAAGCAGCCACTGCAGGGAGCATACTAAAACATAAAATTAAATCACAAAAACCGTAATGCAGCTAGATAACTAACATCAACATCTTCCTCTTTAACTGAGTATCTCTTGAAAGTATCCAAAGCTCCCTCCAAAAGTGGCCTGGTGACGATCTCATTGAAGCGTGCCACCACCTTCATACCCAAAGAAATAATCGTTGTTACAGAGAGAATAAAAACACAAATGCTTCCCCTCAAACCCCAAATTGCCAACCAAAAATGATGTCTTGATTTTGACAAAACACAGGAAAACAAATAAAAATAAGCAGCATGAGCATGTGCAATTAAGAATTAAACCGCAAACAAGAAAATTCCTAGAAAATTGCATCACCAAGACACAAGTTTACAAAACAATAAAAGCAAGACCCTAAATTTACAGTAGGGCAGCATCACAGACTATAGCAAAACGGAGGCCCTCTGCTGAGGTAAGCGATCCGGTCAAATGTCTAACAGCTGAAGTCTGTGAGAATGATTCTTTCTTTCCAGCCTTCTCATTCCATAATCCCAAACCTGTAAAAGATTAAAAAAAAATTAAAATAGCCAAAATTGAAAAACAAAGCATAATCTATTTGCCGAACTTCAATCGCATTTACAGTCATAGGCAATCGGGTCAAACATTAATGGGAGTCCATAGAAAAGTAAAAAAGGAAGAAATTCGGTGTGAAGAAGAAGAAAAAGAAAGAAACCTTTGTGAGTCTGGAGGGACGACGAAGAAAGGGGATAAGCAGTAGTTGCAGCTAGATTTGTTGATTTGTCGTTGTTGTAAAATGAAATGCAATTGCAGCGGAAGGGTGAAGAAGTGACAAGAGATTTTGCTGTAGTACGGACTGAATTTGGAGAGAGCAGGGATGAATTTGAAGCAAATGAAGCCATTTGCAGAAACTTGGATTGGGAAGCTGCAACAGCCGCAGTATCAGTTTTCGAAGTAGTTTAGGTTTAGTTAAGAATTTAGGCTTAGCTGAATCAGGCTATCCACGTTCCTTGTCTCAACAATATAGTCTAATCCATTAACTCTTTATGACCGCACCACACTTTTTACCACACTTTTTACCACATCTCTTAACTAAAAGACCACACCTGCAATCATCCATCTCTTAACCATCTCATCCCTTAACTACTCATTCAATTTCATTTTTTATTTTTATTTCTAACAAACTCAATTAATATTTCATTGAAATATTAAATTAATACTAATAATTCATAAAATCATTAAAAATCACAAAAATTACAACATCCGAAAATACAAAAAATACATAATTGAAATCCTAATATTACGATTTATTGAAATCCGCATAATCATGGAAAGTCATGCGTTGACCATGAATGGATTAAATTTGCTCAAAAGGATCAATGAATGGATTAAATTTGGGAGAAGAATAATGTTTTGAGAAGAAGAGTGTAGAGTGTTTGAGTGAGAATAGAGAGTTTTTTATGGTGGATAATTTGTGGGAATAATTTGATATTTATAGAAGTGATTGAGGGCTTAAAAAATATAAAAAAAATTACAATATTGGAAAAAATGGCTATAAACATCTAGTATTTTTGGGGAATTCTTTTTTCGAATTTTTTCGGAATGAAAAAAAAAACATTTTTCAACGGATATAAACGACATCCACTCGCGGGCCGGCGAGTGGGCGTCACGGCCGCATGGGAACTCGCCACGTGACCAACGCGCGTGGCGAGCCAGCTCGCCAACCTCCTCTTGGCGAGGGACACGAGACGAGACGGAGCACCCGCATCGCCGTCTCGATGCCATCTCGTCTTGCCGAGACGAGACCGAGCCCGCATCGAGACGGCGATGCGGATGCTCTCATATCACTTCTATTTTCTTTTGTCCTTTTTAATATTTTGATTTGCTTTCTATATTAGTACATCTTGGGGAGAATCCAAAATTTTAATGTTGTGTACCCAGATTATTGTTTAGATTATGGAGTATTTTTAGTATCATTATTATAGCTACAATATAAGCAATGTTGCAATAGAGGTTGATAGAGATGAATAATGACAAAAAAGTTAATCCCTCGGTCTCACTCTAGGTGGAGCATTTTTAATTCGGCACATGATTTTATACAGTGTTGTTTTGTGAATAAAGTAGAAAAAATAAAGTAAGAGAAATGAAATAAGTAGAAAGATTGATGTTTCTACATTTAGAAATGTGTCATTTAGAGTGAGACATCCCGAAAAGGAAAATGCGTCACTTAGAATGGGACGAAGTGAGTATTAGTGAATAATTAATCTAGAAATATACAACAATGAATATCGTAAAAAATAATATCGACATCAAAATAATCAACTTAGTGCATTCACAATAGGGCGTCAATCAATCAGCAGTCCGATGGAGCCTATTGCAGGAGAAGCACTGACCTAGCGGCGATCTTGCGACTACCGACCCAACGGCGCAGTTCGTTTTTTTCCCACCCCTACATATACTCCAATTCATTCCTGTCCATTTGTAGAATTTTTTATTATTTAATGAAATATGATTCATTTTTTTCTATGTTTTTTTGCTTTCACTTTATTCCGTTCTTGTTATTTTATGATAAACACCAACAATAAAAATAAACTATAAGAATAATGATGTTGAAATTGAGATATGCTGAGAATAGGCTAGATAATAAATGCTGACATGGCATAAAGAAAATTGGAGATGGGTTGTCCATTACTGTGAATGGCCTTATGCCGGTTAATATTAAATAAGTGAATTAAAAATAGATTTTACAAAAAAAAGGTTTAAAATTTAAGTTGTTGATATTAATATAATTACACATTTAAGCCCTTCTTGATATGAAGTGGAATGAGGTTAAAATAGAGGTTGGAATGAAATGAAGGCAACTACAACATATGATATGGTATTGAAAACAACAAACGACATTTTACTTTTCCAAGTATAACATTAAGAATATTTAGACTTGTATTAGAAAATAAATGTATCAAAATAGTAAACAAGGTGAGGCAACCATTTCGCCAGAAGGAAGCAAATCATCATCTTGGCTTCTATGATATTACAAAATGAGTTACAGAGCTGCAGAAACTACTTTTGCTTACCACAGTATACGCAGACAGGTAGGTTTTGTTAGTTGAAGAGTTGAATGGTCTAAAACAGCACGGTCTAGTCTGTCGGGGAGATCAGGCATGTCGGGAGTACCAAGAGCATCCACTTGATTCCCAGGAGCCTTATCCTCTAATTCTACAGAATACATCTCATGCAACTTGTATATATGTGTACCTGATTGTTTATCCAGCATCTCACCCAATGCAGAAAGATACAAATCCCCTTCTCTGTGTGATTTACAAGAAACGCACAAATATTTGCCAAAGAGATGCTCATTCTGTTAGCCACTGAGCCTAGCTGTATAATTACTGGAAAGCCTCTTTGCCCAAGGACTCTGATCTGGTAACCAAGATGGTGGTGATACAAGAATAGCGTACCATCTTAAATTCAGCAGGGAAACGACAAGATCGGGCGAGTCTTTGAAAACCCCAACTATTTCTGATTCAAGATCCGACCCTTCATCCAATATTAGATTCTCATACTTCAACCTGTACTCTTCGAGAATATCATCTTCTTCAGAAATCATTCTCAAACTCATGACTTGCAACGCTTCCATGGCAGTGCTGTGGAAGCCATTATCTGCATATGCAGAGAAGACATGGCGGCAGGTCGATGGATCTGGTCGGATTTTCAGCAGGTGCATCTTCTCTACAATCAGCTCAAGCACGCCAATTTTTCCCTAACAATTTAATTTTACAGGTTTAGAACAACCAATAAACAACTTTTTTTTAGGTACTATTCAGCTTTTGAATGACTTTCTATCAATCCAATCATGCTTGGTTCAAAAATTCAGAAAGCTCCTCTAAATATTATTGAAGGTGTTCATCAATGACCTCTATGTATGGATGAAAATTCATGTTCCATAAAATTAGTAGGCCATGTTCCACGGCCACCAAGTTCAGCAACAATAATATCATATTCAAACAAAAGCAACACAAGAACATTCACTAGATATTGTGAAGTGATAGTATTTCTTTATAGTCAGTGAACTCCTGATTACACCATATAAGTACAATTTCATCTATGCTATAAAACCACAAACTGGGTCAAGTAAATTACCTTTTGACTAGCTATTTTTAGAATAGCATTGTACAACAACAGATCGGGTTGAATTGCTTCTGAGATCGCCAGATCGAGTAGTCTAAATGCCTCACTGAATGCTTCACTCCTCGACAGGATCTGACACAAATAAGGGTTTTTTGTAGTAGCGTAAACTAAAATATTTCATCTGCCATTTACAGGTTCCAATTTCCCAAACGAGATGGTTCTACACAGACGATAAATGCACATACTATATATGTCCTGTATACTCTACATTCTGGATAACAAATTAAGAATAAAAGCTATTTGTCCAAGTAATATGTAATGTAAGCTAGACCTAGCAGAGAAAACTGAGTCAGCACCAAAAGACCACTATCTGAAATTAAAAACACAAATGCTAGATCTGCTGCAACGAACATGAAGAACTGTAAGTGCGTAACGAAACATATAAACGGGTTGCTTTCACGCCTTAAATGGCTAATGCATGTGCACGACCTCCCAATGGATACCTAGACCAAAATAATATCAGAGTGTCGCATCTTGCTGTCAAGTTCAATGCACGAGATTCTTCATTTAATATATGAGATTGGTTTTTGATATAACTTGCGCTCAAAAGTATTTGCATGGAATTAGTGGTCTCACAAAATACATGAGAGTATTCTCCCTATAGAAAGGAAAATTTTAAATGTAACAATGAATACCATAGAGAAAATGATGCCACCAAAAAGTGGAATACAAAAGTTTTGAAATGTAAAATAAGAATCAACAAGAAAAGGGCAAAGTAATTCCAACACTTATATTTCTATAGCACACACACTCAACAAAACTTTTGGATGAAAATAGAGCGTGGGAGAATACCTTCACCAGGCCTGTATAAATTACCACATTCATAGGTAAGCCATCACGGATCATCCTTGAGATCAGGGCACAAGCAGATGTATAGCAATTTATAATGCTACAGCAGTCAATCATGATACCATAAGTTGAAAGATTTGGTGAGAGTCCACACGAAATCATTTTCTTGAATATCTCAATTGCCATGTGACTCTAAAAAATGAAAATGAAATTCTATTATCAGTACTCTTGACACACATTTATATGAGAAAGCATCAAGCACTGACATACTATACTTACTTCCTTAGCCTCAACAAGAGAGTGCAAAAAAGTGTTATAAATCTGTACTCCAATATTTGTATTTCTATATACACACTGCTCCTCTGCAACGCGTATGTACTGGATCAGCTCATTGACCATTTTCTCCCTACCAAGAGCTTTCAGCTGCAGAAACCAGGACATTGTAAATAGTTAGGAATTCCATTGGAGTCAGCAAAATTATGGTCGACAGATGCAACACTAGATCTACAGAAGGATAATTCTCTATTCTCAGCATTCAAGTTCAAAACTTGAAACTCCTAAACAGAAAACAGTGGCAGGCCAGCCTGTCAAAATATACTATGGAACTCTTATAACACCACAAACTTGTATAAACTTTGACGCTCTGAATAAAGAGGATATGTCATCAAGTATTACTTATCCAATATAGACTTTATAAATGAGGAAAAATTGTTTGCTTCCTAGTTCAGAATTGTGCTGAAACTACCAAGAATCTTAATGGTGCATAATGATGCAACAGTTACCAGGTTTTGCAGTGAAAAAAGATTGTGCTGGATGCCATGCCTCGTCATATCCATTTCTATGGCCTTTATCCTTTTAGCAGCATCAGCTTGTGATACAAGATTTGGATCGTCATAAGGTGCATTGACGCTGCCAAATAATGAAAACAACAGCTCATATGTTCTGATATCTGGCTTAAGATTCTTATATTTCATTCGGGCCCATACCCTAATAGCTCGTTCAGGTTTATCCTGCAACATTATAGGGCACGTATAAGCAGAGGCGAGGTTTTGGCAGCCCAAAAATAGAAGTCTTCATCAGGATACTCCAAAACATGAATTAAGGAAGTAAATTAAGGAAACAAGAGTAACTGATTTTCCTACAATCTATGTAGTATGGATTTTCATTTTGAAAAATTCCCATTAGCTGGCTAAGAAACACTGAACAATGGGTATTTGTTTAATTGCATTGATGCGATCAATGTGATACTAAAACACATTCTACAATATTTTAGTAATGTTAAATTCATAGGCCAGTTCAATTTTCAATTGCATGATACTGATATGAATGAAGTACTGGGTCTACTCACCACTGTATCACATGCTTTCAGGAACTCATTGAAAATATTGACATGATTACATTTTGAAACTTGATCCAGAAATGTTTCAGCCAAGTCCAGTTGCAAACCCCTGCTGCAGCTAACAGATAGTGCAGCAAGAGTAGAATCAGAAGGCTTCATATTTTTCTGTCGCATGATATTTAACTGCAAAAGGCATGAAAATGCATGTATAATCATAAATCAACTATAAATACCACTACCCAGCCTCTAAAAGACATAACTGCAAAGATTATTTTACCACTTCCATGCCATCATGAAACGTCTTCACAGAAACCAATGCTCTTATGTAACCATTATAAGTACGAGAAGATGGTTCCAAGCCAAGAACTCGCATCTGAAAAGAGGAAATAAGCAGACCATAGGTCAACTATCAACCATATTTCTTTTACTTTTTTCCTATTTACTACCACATTCGCTCCCTCCCTATCTCCTATGAGGAATGCTTCACAGCTGACAGCACTACATACACATACTTAGAGAACCACTGGAGAATACTCAAAGTAATTCACACCATTCAATGTTTATTTCGAAAGATTACCCTCTTATACAACAAATTACATAAGACTTCTTGATTACAGATCAAGTAACAAACTTGTCATACCTGTAACATTAATTGCTCAGCAAACATAATATTCCGAGAATGAGCACAAGAGGAAATGATGTCATCGAAGGAGCACATTAATAATTTCATGACAGGTCCAGAGAAAGGCTGTTCTGACAAACTTATACCAGCACGTGAAACTCCTGTCTCTTGCATTCCAAATCTAGCCCCCTTAGTCGAATCATTTTCCTTGTTATACATGGGACTATAAGATACAGAAGTATCACTACTCCTAGTGTATCGATCCTGTGCCAAATCGTCACTGAAAGGGATAGGAACATCCAATCTTGAAATACACAACATTTGCTCATAAGTTGCTGTGGTACTAAATTTATGCTGGGAAGCTGCAGCAACCATTTTCTGCAACGCCATATAAGCAGACTCTAAATCTTTCAATCTTGTGAAAGCCCATACGAACTTCCGAAGAGTTATAATACTCAGAGAATAGTACTTAATACAATCCTTCCAAATTTCATGAACTGCTGAGAGGTTCTGCTGCAAGACTGCAAGCTGATAAAAAGACGTTTAAAAATAGTTTAAGCTTCCTACTTAATCACAATTGAATCCCAATATAATTTAGTTTATATCCCTCCAATTAACATTTCAAACTAATAATATCCCAGCATAATAATCCCAACATAATTATGTTACTCATAAAAAATGATCCAGTAAATGCAGCAGTGCTTATGTTGTAAAGCACTTGCCAACAAAATATAGTAGGATTCTGCATACCTTGAGAAGCTGAGAGTACGTAATAATGTCTTTGAGCATTCCTTCTTGCTCCATCAAATACAGGACTTCATTAGCATGATTTAAGCTATTCATTTGAACGGAGGCTTTTAACAAACAATTATACACTTGTAAAGTTGGCCATATTTCTGCATGTGCCCTTTGAACGCTCAGTATACTGAATGCCTGATGTTTTGAAAAATAAGAAGATATTATCCAGATCATCAATTAAATTCATGCAATTTCTATGACCTTATTACGATATAAAACTGATTAGATGCTTCTGCATGAAGTGAAACACAACCAAAAGATGGACATGAAACAACAGCAGAAGAGTACAACATGTGAATACCTCATCTAAATAGCCACCTTTACAGAGAGCCTTAATTGTAAATAAATAACATTTTCCACTCAATTTCACATCCTTCTCCACCATAAGTTTCCAAATTTCCATCGCAAACTGCAGAGGAAGATACATCAGTTTTCAATATGTTGAACCAGGAGATAATCCATCACACCATCTGACCATCCTCCCACCGTTCAGCATAGACACAGGCATCTATTTTTCTTTCTATATACCAGATCTTTTTTATATAAATCACTTTCGGGTCATAACAGTGAGAGACATAAGAAATGTCTCAAGAACTCAAGAAAGGCAGAAATGAAGGAGATGGGAAATACAAAGCGTCAGCGACAAGATTCCTACCAATGGATCAGGTGCACTCGCACAAAACTGAAGGATAGGAAGGAAAGAATGCACTTCCGATGCTCGATCTCCACTACCAAGCTCAGAAAGTAGATTAGAAGCTCTACTTCTTTGTCCCGAGTGAAGTGCATTAATTACTTCCTCCCCTAATTTTCTCGCAATCCGCTTTGTCAGCAGATATCCTTCACCGCCCAGATTTGCCATTAATATACTTTCTGTAATGCAGTACAGCTGAGAAACGATAAAAGACTTCTACTTCTGAGCATAGCTTAAGTGCTCAACAACATATGTATTCATCTTTGCAATCGTTTAAAAAATCAAGTATAACCGTCTCTTACCATCATTAGAGGTCCCAAAAGACCTCCCTCCTTGGACAAAGCCAGCCTCTTCCTTCCCCTGTTAACGATTACTTTTTATAGTTAAGCAGTGTTGAACAAGATGATCACTGCAGCTACATTTCACATTTAAATAAGCTAAACATCTTTCTTCAGCTATCAAGCTTCCAGCAATCCACATTTTTAGCCTAGGAAATGGATTTCTATAAAAAGACCAACTTATCTGAACTGAATTCTAACACAATAATCTTAATCTAATTAAAATTTTCCAATTTATCTCAGTAAATAATAACATGCAAAATTCACATAAAATTGCTAAATATTTAGATGAAAAAACGTACTATAGTATCAAATGCTTTCCATTCTCGAAACGAATTCTTCGTGCATTTTAGTCGGAAAAGCAGCCTGTTCAATTCAATTCCAGTTAGCATAAATTAGCAAATCAATAGAAATAATTAGCAATGCAATTTTTTACTGGGAGGAAACCTCCAGGAACGACGGCTCACCTCTTCGCCAACATCTCCCGGAGATTCTTCGGCCGAACCGCCACCGCCGCTGCCGCGTCAATTCTTTAATATTCGGAGAGAGATGTTGTTGGCGTCTTTACCGGCAGCAGTTTTCAGCTGGGCCGCTAGCAATGGGCCATTGAATACACGTGAAGGCCCATTATGAGGTGCGGACTAATTGGGTTTTACCAATTTCGTTGATCCTCTAAATTAACTTGGAAATTGTAATGGTGAATGAATGCTACCCTTGATTCTAAAATGTGGAGTAATATTTCCTGGTTGATTTAATCATTTCAAATTCACAATTAACTGTTAGCACGTAAACTAATACAATTAATACCGCTAGAGCAATATGTTTACTAGATTGGGATATTGTTTTATAAAGATAGAATTGAAACCTATCAATATTAAATAATTTAAATCAAGATATTTATATGGAAGTCAAAATTTAATAGTATATATTTATAAGAAACAATTTAAATGGAGATATTTATATGTTATCAAAAATTTGAAATACATATTCTAAGAAAGAGAAAGTGATTATCTATATGTTGAAATGTGCGTTTTTTGTACTGATATTCGTGGAATGGAATCTTAGGTCATGATACTTGTAGATTTGTTGAACTTTAGGAGACGTTCGATGTTCATTAAATTACCACAAATGGGGTCAAATCATGGCAAAAAAGCTGGTTCGGTGTTCCGTAGATAAATCTGCATGGCCCTCGATTTCCACTCCGGCCCGCACCGTTACGTTTGACTTTCGGAAGAGATGAATCATGCTGCCCACTTGATATTGGAAACCTCGTCCACTACCGTGCACAAGAATTGGTGGGGAGATTACCAAAGTGTCCCTCAAATTTTTGGGTTTCCCCTCATTAACACATTCGTCTGCATTTTGAGTTTTGCATTTGGGGATACTTTCTCTCACTACATTGCACTCCTTGGAAGTTGTTGAAGACCCGGTGGCCCACATATTTCCAGCGCTTCCAAACTGTCAACGAGTTCAAAAGTTGATCGGTATCGTTGTGTCTAATGTATACCCCCTTCCAACGTTCGTCAAATCTATTTTCTTTGATCTAAATGAGTTTTGAGTGTAGTTTCAAATCCGGTTGCTAAGTGGAGGGGCCATACTCCGACAAGGACAACATCTTGGGTATGGGTAATTCGAATGTTTCATTTTCGGTTTACCGTTTAAATCGACGGGAGGGGTATTGGAGGGAATTACAGAGCAGTGATAGGGACATATTCGTCAGACACCATGGACTTTGCTTGCGTGTTGTTAGCCAAATATGAATCACCAAAACGCCCACAACTATTTCCTACTTGGTGGGACCAGCCTGTTTTAATTAAGTCAACATTTATTTCTTACTTTTCCAAATAGGAAGAAGCGAGCTAGCCCTAATAGTTTATTGTTGTGTGTAGTGAAAACGGGCCAAAGTATGAAGAATTGATGCCAGGCAACTTTAAGGTTGAGTCCAGAGACTCCCACCCGACCAGGTAGGAGTTGAACGTTACCTCCGCATGACTAGGTCCGACCGGCGACCATCCATAGAACCCTACCCGATCAGGTAGTATTCAATATGTATGGCTCATGTGGTTGATCTGATAGTTCTCGTGGTTTAGTATTTAATCCATTGGCCATCAATTGAATAAACCTAGGCTTTTCTATAATACTTGAGATATGTGTATACTATGCCAGAAAGAACAATAATCAACACCTTAGCTAATAAGAATTGAGAAATATAGAGACAAAAAAAAGAATTGAATTTGCCTAGGCTTAAATTAGTCACGGCCTCACAAAGGTGAGATGAATAATAGTTGGATATGATGTAATTTTAGTATTATAAAAGTAGATCAAGATATATTGTTAAAGAATGAGCTTTTGAAAAAGAAGTAATCAAGCAAAATATTATAAAATAAACATGGCCTATGATCATAAATAACTATGACAACTGAATAATCCATAAAAATATTCAAAATAAATTAAAATGGTAATACAGATATAAACATGATAAGAAACTATTAATACAAAAGATTATACAATATATTATTATAAATATACAAATAAAAATAACAAAATATTGGAAACCGCAATTGACGTAATTATATTCTTATATACTCCCCTTAAAATTCAAACTCTTAAAACGAGAGAAAGAATATAAAGATCTCTGCTATCCAAACCCTTAAAAAGATGATCTCTACTATCCACTTCTACTCCCTCCATTCTTAAAAAAAATGACAAATTAATAAATGACATAATTTTTTAATTTTTTATGTTAGTGAATTGTGAAATTCACGTTAATAGTGGTGTATAATTGATTAAAAATTTTCCACATCTAAACTAATTAGTCTAATTTTGAGACCCAAAATGGTAGTAAAAGAGAACTTATCCTTAGTGCGTATATATACATCCAAAGATCCCATTCAAGTCTAATTAAAAACATACTGAATTTATAAATTTTTTTATTAAAAAAATTCCTAACTCAACTTTAGATTTATTTATTTTTGGATGTTGTCACAGACTCACAAATACCAATTTGTCCATACAGTTTCTCGATTTGGGATTTGTGAAAAAATCCAAAAGAGTAAATTTTGTGTATTATGGAAGTTCATTCATGTGCATGACTAAAGCTAAATAAGCTTTGTGATTTTAGGATAAGATTTAAGTTTATGGGTTATAAGTATAATGATACAAAATTCATGTATTTGCTGATAAATATTTGTGCTTATTTTAATTAAACAGAAAATTTACCAAATACCTCAATTAAAATAGTTCAAATATATATCACGATAATTTCTATGGACCAAGACCAACTACCTAAAAAAATATTGATGATATATAAGATAATATAATTAAGGTCTTAAAAAAGGAAAGAAAACAAAAGAAGCAAAACTAACTGGTACCTGATTTTTATTTTATAACGTTTTTGGCTCCTATAAATCACATTTTTGGTACCTTATACAATTTTCACCCCAAAATGCCCTCTAAACAAATACACTTTCTCATTTTTATTATACTCCCTCCGTCCCACAAGAATATACACTTTCTAATTTTGGAAATCATCTTCTTTCTACTTAGATGAGACTCATTCTCCACTAACAATAGTACTATATTTACTTTTTCTATCTACCTCTCTCTTACTTTACTAATTTTACATTAAAACCTGTGTCGAACCCAAAGTGCATATTCTTTGGGGACGGAGGGAGTAGATGATATTTTGGGCATACACAAAACTAGTACCAAAAGTGATGTTATAATATCTTGTCTCATTCTCCTCACTCTTTATACTATTATTATTAATCAATATTAATATTATTATTTTAATGTTACAAATTAATAATTAATTTATTTTTAATATTATTCAAATATACTTAATTAAAATTATGGGTATAATTATATTTAATTATTATTATAATAATATTATTGTTATAATACTAAAAACTAGTATTAATTAATAAATAATTATAGTATATTTATTTAAATTATGAATCATATAATATACTAGTATATAATAAAATGTGAGTGTGAATGAGTTAGTGGAATGTAGGGCGGGCCACTACCAAAAAATGTAAAAGTGAAAGATGACAACTTTTTAGGGACGGACGATAAAGGAAATAGGTGACAAATTTTCAGGGACGGAGGGAGTATTATTATTATTATTATTATTATTTTATATTAAATTAATAACTAATCAATATAATCTTAATAAAAGTTTTAAATTGTGAATTGTATTCATAATGATATAAACAATTGAATATTTTAGTTAGGTGTTTCAACCCTAAAAAAGTACTCCCTCCGTCCACGAATAAGAGTCTCGTTTTATCATTTTAGTCCGTACGCGAATAGGAGTCTCGGTTCACTTTTACCATAAATGGTAATAGGGTCTCACCTCCAACTAACTCATTCCACTCACATTTTATTTAAAATGAATATATATAAGTGGGACCCCTATTCCACTAACTTTTTTCAACCCACTTTTCTTAACATTTCTTAAAACTCGTGTTGCCAAAGAATGTGACTCCTAATGGCGGACGGTGGGAGTATAAAATAATTTAATTAAAATATTTAATTAATTTAATTAGTTTGAATAATTAATTTAATTAGGTGCTTTATTCTTGATTTTTATGAATGCAATTAGATGTATGTATAATACACTAAAAAAAGAAGAAAAAGAAAAAAAAAGAGGAAACATAAACTAAGGAGAAAAAAGAAAGAAGAAAGAAGAAATGAATATAAAATACTAAAAAGAAAGATGAAAATGAAGAAAAAGAAAGAAGAAGAAGAAGAAGAAACTAAAGAAGAAAAAAAAGAAATAACAAAGGAAGAAATAGAAATCACATGTTTGGTACCATTTTAATTGAAATCTTCAAAAACATCCTTCATAATCAAAAAATCATATGTTTGGTACCTAGGGTTATTTTTGTCATGAGGTACCAAAATTGATACTCCCTCCGTTCCACAGCAATAGAGGCATTTCATTTTGAGCACTCGTTTTGAAAAAAATGATAATAAATGGTTAAAGTAGAGAAATAGTAAAGTAAGATAGAAAATAGTATAAAGAAGAGTATTATCTACTGTATTCTCTATCTTACTTTACTATTTCTCTATTTTAACCATTTATTATCATTTATGTAGTTCAATCTTCGTAGAAAAATGATTTATGACTTTATCCGAGAATATCCAGCCAGTGCAAAATTATGTTTCAAGAGCGTGAACTTTCAAAACACCCGTTCCCGTTGGCCGCTTAGAAAAGTTAGGAAATGTTTTAAAATACTGTTTCCAACATACTCCTTGAAAAACATGAACTATTATCTCCTTATTAATTCTGAAAAAATGAACTTTCTATTTTTTTAATATTTAAATAATATATTATCCCTAGAGGAATGAGGAATGATATGTTGCATACTTTACGTGAGCTCCTTATGTGAGCACCATTATCGTTTGACGCATGTTTAACGTTGTTCGTTTCGATTTATATATTTAATTTGATTCTAATACATTAAAAAATGTTATTGAAGTTTTTAATTTCAAAAAATTCAAAAAAATCAAAGTTCGATTTGCTCATTTTCTCTATAATTTCAAATAAATTAATAAACGAGCAAATCGAGCTTTGATTTTTATGAATTTTGTGAAATTAAAAACTTCAATAATATTTTTTAATGGATTAGAATCAAACTAAATATATAAATCGAAACGAACAACGTTAAACGTGCGTCAAACGATAGTGGTGCTTATATAAGGAGCTCACATAAGGCATGTAGCATATCATTCCTCATTATCTATATACATAATTTTATTTACAACTTATACTATTACACTATATTACTGATAATGTGGAGGCCACTCTCCGCTAATATTCAACTTACACTATCCTTTATTTCTCTCATTTTTATCTTATCAATTATATATAAAATCAGTGTCAAATCAAATATTTATAATTTTAAGGGAGAAAGAGAGTAATATTTATTTATATATAACTTTCATCAAGAGTGTCTTAATTAGTAGTAGGAGGAGTAGCAGTAATTTAATTTCTCTACTGTATAATGTATTCCTCTTAAATAGAGTAAAAAATAGTGGTCCCACATTGAAATGTTTTTAAGTACCATTAATCATATATTTATAGGATATATGCTTTAATATAACAAAAAACTTCAAAAAATTATTACGCATTTTGAATTTGACATCTAATATCATAACTTAAGTAGTAGTTGAATTTTTTTTACTGATGACAAAATCCAATTGCATTAAAATGAGAGATAAGTTGATAACCATACTGGCTTCTAGAGACTTTGTAATAATATCACTATCATTTTTTAGTGGTAACCATATCTTATGTCGTGTAACAACAAATGAAATACCATCTAATTTGTCTTTGATAAGAAAAATTCAACAACTATTTAAGTTCATGATATTAGACTCCAATATCACTATATTTATTTATATACTTCATCAAAAAGTGTCTTAATTAGTTAATTTAATTCCTCTACTGTCCGAATCAATGAAAATTTACTTAGTTCAATATCTAATTTAATTATTAAAGTGTAATATAATACTCTGTTTGTTCCCTCGTAGTTGATGCGCTTCTTTTTTTGGACTCGTTTTGAAAAGTGATAATAAATAGTTAAAGTAGGGAGAAAATAAAATGAGGAAGAATAATATAGAAAGAGTCCCTTACTTTATTTTCTCTCCACTTTAACTATTTATTACTATATTTTTTTAAAACGGGTCTAAAAAAGGCGGCTCAACTAATAAAGGAACGCAAAGAAGTAGTATCTTATCTATTAGTTAATTTTTTATTATTATTCTAATAAATTTTGATGGTAAATAATATCTTTACCTATTTATTCTTTTCATTATAATACCATATTAATGTGTATATATAATAAGAATTATTTTCACTATAATATATATCAAATGAGGAGTGCTCGGGGTCTAACTAATTTTAAGTGTATAACTAGAAAATAAATCTCAACCTCACATCTTGTTACTCCAATTTAATCTTATAGGTTAAACAAATTTTCAGATTTTTGTTAAAAATAATAGCCCTAGGGCATTTTCGGAATTCAATATATCAACGGGAATTCAATATCTCAAACTCAACGTGATTTCTCCCAAATTCAAAGTGCGATTTCTTCCAAAATTCAAGCGTCAATTTCGTCCAAATTCAAGCGTCGATTTCTTCCAAATTCAAAATTTGTTCTTCATCGTGAATCGTCCTGATCTGTTCTTCATCGTAAATTGCGTGATTCCTAAATTATTTATCTCGTTTTATTTCAGATTTCTGATCGTCTTCATCGTGAATCGTCCAACGCGACTGATTATCCACGATTTGTTCCTCCAACGCGATATTTCCTGATTCATTAATCACGATTCACTCCTCCATTATGATTGATCAGCCACGATTCATTCCTCCAGAGTGATTGATCAGCGACATTCGAATTCCTGATCATATGGATTCAATTCCGATACGATCGTTAGAGGATTATTTCGATTCTGATTACTCTTTGTTGGAAGAGCAAGGAGAAACTGATCTAGAGGTAATTATCAAAATTATTATCAGTTAAATTGACGAAGCTGAAGTCTCTGTGTTTGTTCTCAACATGGTTAGAGTGTGTGATGTGAAAAGACGTTAGAGTGAGGTATTTGGTGGTTAACGTGATGTATATATGCTTTAAATTGAAGTGTATGTGTTTTGTGAATTGCTCAGCATGATTAGTTCTAATATTACTTATATTATGTTGGAGTGGAGTATTTATTGCTTATAGTGATGTGAATATTTCATATAGTGAAGTATATATAACGAACAGTGAAGTATAACATGACTTTTTTATACAACATTGATTTATCGCTTACAATGATGTGAATATTTCATATAGTGAAGTATATGTAATGAATAGTGAAGTATTGAACATATAGTGATGTATGTTGAGCATATAGTGAACTAGTATGTGCCTACAGTGAAGTATATTATGCATGTCTTTTAGTGCATATAGTGAACAGTGATGTATAACATGACTTTTTTATACAACATTGATTTATCGCGTACAGTGATGTGAATATTTCATATAGTGAAGTATAACATGACTTTTTTATACAACATTGATTTATCGCTTACAATGATGTGAATATTTCATATAGTGAAGTATATGTAATGAATAGTGAAGTATTGAACATATAGTGATGTATGTTGAGCATATAGTGAACTAGTATGTGCCTACAGTGAAGTATATTCTGCATGTCTTTTAGTGCATATAGTGAACTAGGATATATGCTTATAGTGAAAGATATTACAATGAATCAGTGAAGTATATTGAGAACATAATGATATATATTGTGCATATAGTGAACTAGGATATATGCTTACAATGAAGTATATTACCTTTACAGTGAATTATATTATGCTTATAGTGAATCATATTGTGAAGTATACCATATAGTGAAGTAAGAATGTCAAATAGTGAAGTTTATATACCATATAGTGAAGTAAAAATGAGCATACACTTTATAGTGGTGACCTGCCCAAGGAAAATACTGACTCCTTTTATGGTTATAACCAATTTGTGAAATGTATGGGTGCAGCTCCCAAATTGATTGTAATATACCAAGATTTGGGAATCAAAGTTGATATTAAGAAGGTCCTTGACAATACGACCACTGGTGGTGTATGTGGCACATTGTAAATAATGTTTAGTTCACTTTTTACTTGTTTTTAGTTCACTATAAGGGAGTTTGTTTCGTTGCAGTTTTTTTTGTGCTCGGCTCTAGTGCGAATTTGTTCCTAATTTCTTACATATATTTAGTTCACTTCTTACATGTATTTAGTTCACTGTTTATGAGTTTTGTTTCGTCGAGAACTTTTTTTTCGTTCAACATACGTATTTCGTTGTAAACTTATTTTTAGGTTCACTATAGGTGTGAATTATTTAACTACTCTATATTACTCTCTACTTTCATAGTAGTGGAGTCATTTTGTCATTTTTATACATTTCAAAATAGTGGAGTCATTTTCCTTTTTAGTAAAAGTCAACACATTTTCCTGTTCTTACTTTTCCCTCTCTCTTACTTTATTATCTCTACTTTTTCTTCTCTCCAACTTTATTAGAGTATCCACTATAAGACGGACGTCCCCAATAGCCTCGCCCCCTTTTTTTGTCTACAGCCCCAGTTTTTTTATCCGCGCCCAAAAAAAGGTTTCCGTCACTATAGGCGGACACTTCCAATAGCCCCGAAATTTTATAACCAATTTTTATTTTAATTTTTTCGTTTATTTTAAATCAATTATAATTACAATTATCGAAATGTAAATAATTAGAAAACGAGGTAATTGATACCGAATATTCGTAAACAATTGGAACCGAATAAAAAAGATGTATAAAAATAGGTACAAACGTGTACTACCCCTCTTTCTCTCTCCAAAAACGTGCACTACCTACTCCTTCTTCCTTCCTCCTTCTTCCTTCCTTCTCCAATCTCCCCCTCTCTTACTAAAAATGTCGAAAATAATAATAAATCGGCGCCTATAGGCGCGGCGAAAGGCCGACCGGTGCGTTCTCGCCCCGGTTTCGCCGCATGACCATCCGCCCCCTTTTTTTCGTCCGCCCCGGGGCGGACGTCACCTGCACTATAAGGCGCCCCGGGATCGCCCCCACCGGGGCTATAGGCGCGGCGGTCCCATAGTGGATACCCTTACTACCTCCGTCCCACATTAAGTGTCACATTTTGCTATTTCGATCCGTCCCACAATAAGAGTCACATTTCACTTTTACCATAAATAATAAGTAGACCTCACATTCTACCACCCAATTCTATTCACATTTTATTATAAAACTAATATATATAAGTGAGACACATAGTCCACTAATTTATTCAACCCATTTTTTTTATATTTCTTAAAACTCGCGTTCACATTAAATGTGACACTTAATATGGGGCGGAGGTAGCATCTTTTTATTTAATACATTACACATTTTTTTCTTAATCTCCGGGCCGAAAAGAATATCTCCACTATTATGGAACAAAGGGAGTAGCTCATTTGTGAACTGTATATTGTTTAGATGCATAACAAGTATTTCATTTGTGAAAAAGATAGCTATGAACTAAACAGATAAAATTTTTATATAAAAATAAATGTTAGTTACAGACATACTATTAAATTTAAATGAAACGAATAAGGTTTATAGTGAACTAAATGAAACATGTTAAAAATATCAAATGGTATCATCTTCGCCTTCATAGACGCAAAGCTTCCAATCATTATCTTAGCCTCTACTTTCGCTTCTCTAGATCTTTCTCTTCGTATTTCTTTAAGTATATGAATCACGAACACTTCATTCTAACCATGGAATATATTACTCTAAGCATGTTTTTACTTCATTGTGATGAAAAAACGAATCACTATAAGCAAGGATCACAGACACTTCACTCTAACCATGAAATACATCACTCTAAGCATGTTTTTACTTCACTGATATGAAAAATATAGATTACTATAAGCAAGGATCACAGACACTTCACTCTAACCATGAAATACATCACTCTAAGCATGTTTTTACTTCATTGATATGAAAAAAATAGATCACTATAAGCAAGGATCACAGACACTTCACTCTAACCATGAAATACATCACTCTAACCATGTTTTTTTACTTCACTGTGATGAAAAAACAGAGCAATATAAGGTAGGAATTACTTACCATTGGAGTCTTTGGTTGCCTTTTTTTTCTGTCGATCAAAACCTACATAAAAGAGAAGTAATTAACTGTACACAATAAACTAGTTCAATGTATTAATTTTTTTTGCCATTTTACACATTAACTTCGATTTATCTAAGAAAAATGCCTAAATCAATCTCCAATTAAATAGAAAAGCCCTAATCAAATCAGTATTCAACTTGTCTTGCCTCAATTACGCCGTTGCCTAGAATTACCTAGTTTTCCTAACTCAAAAACCAGTAATTAGCACTAATTAACACAAAAACAACAAATCTAATATTGCAAATTCAGCTATACAGCATCATGGCATGTTAGCGACAATTCCAGCGTCGAGTTCTCAAATCTCAGAGTCGTTCTCAAACCGACTCCATTTCTTCCAAATCTCAGAGTAGTTTCAAAATGCGAACACATATATGCGGTTGAAGAAATGTTAATAAAAAATGAGTTTAACTACGGAATGAGAGAAATCGGAATCGGTTGAAGAAACCAGTAGAACAACTTACATTTTGAAAAATCTTTCTAATTTGAATCTGTTTGTTCGACGACGGAATAAAAGAACTGGATGTTGACAACGACGGAATGAGGCGACGACGACGGAGTGAAAATCTGAAATTTCGAGAAGAAGAGAAGAGGAGAAGAGGAGCAATGGCGGGAGATGAATTGAGCAAATGAGTGAGTAATTCAAACACTAACCCTAATTTTATTTGTTAAATGTCCATTATACCCCCGCCTTCTTATAGTGAAGTAAATGTTTAATATAGTGAACTAATTTCTCCTCCAATTTCGAAAATCACATAGGTTAATATCAGCCCTTGATTATCTTGTGGTTGATATTTATTCTCTAGTTATACCTTTAATAAGCACTTGCCATATATCACGTCTCTATACCAAATTAATGTGTATAAGATTAATTTAGTAGGAGTGCCTCTTATGACTTTATTACCGCGGTATGCAGTTAGTAATGAAAAATAGGGAAAAAAATTTAGGACAACAATAGAAAAACATATATATGCCTTAATTTATTTCTTTAATTGTCTTGTCTCTATCTCAGTTGGTGAGTTCAGATAATTTCATGGAACCATTCCCCATTCCCCAAGACTTAGTTTTGTAACTTGTGAGAAATATCCGGAAGACTGAGTTTTTTTTTAAGCACAGGAGACTTGGTTTAAATTCCAGTTTGACGTTTCACGTTATGTAGTTATAATGATAGAATTACATTTTTTATCCATGGACATTACACTAATATCATCCACGATATTTTTGCACTTGTTAAGATTTTTTTGATCAAATATTATGAGATAGAAAAAAGTTAGTGCATGGACATTTGTGATATTTAAAGAATATAGACTACGAATTATATTAGTTCAATGTCCAATAATAAAACTATTGTTTTATCTTGTATTATAGTAGCAAATGATTCTAATATGGTAACGACAACAGGCTGAACCCAATTGGGAAACTTGTTAATATATTTAAATTAACTTGTCAACCCTTAAACATTCAAGACTAGGTTTAATGTATGAGACTAACAACTCTCCATTAATAAGTAATCGTTTGCTAATGATTAATTAACATTTTCAGCTTCTAATGTCGTCGAATCCAACAGATAAATGCAAACGACACGCTTCTTCACCCTTCACTGTCTTGCAGTTGCATGTATTACTAAATTCATCATATCCACTTTCAACCATATATATAGTAGTATAATTCATTAGTATGGAGTAATTAATTTAGCAAAATTTCATTTGCATCCACACTGAGGAATCATCGCGGAATTGATCTTATTTTGTTTCTTAAGTTATCACACATGCTATAAATAAAGAGGCCATCTCCACTTTTGCAAGAAAACATAGGCTATTACACTTAAACAAACCAAAAACCATGTCGCTCACTCAAAATGTATTTTTCAGCCCTTTAGTAGAATTTTCTCATACAAAACTTTGCAACAAAAGCAAACTTGCTAATCCAATTTTTGGTTACGAAAAGCTCAAGTCAAAGACTAGAAGAAGTGGTAAATTGGGTGTTAACTATAATGGCTATCCCTTCTTCACCCGTCCCAGCCACCCTCTTGAATCCGAACTGTCGTTTGAGACAGAGTCGGGTGGCGGGATAGGGATTGATAGCTTCTTCCAAGGGAAGAACATTTTCATTACCGGTGGAACTGGTCTTCTTGGAAAAAGTACGATACTCTTTCTTTTCTTTTCAAATTAAATCGTTCCTTGTCTAGTACTCACTCCGTCCCACATAATTTGACTCAGTTTTCCATTTTGGACCGTCCCACATAATTTGACTCATTTCACTTTTATTATTTTTACTAGTGGACCCCACATTTTACTAACTCATTCCTACTCACATTTAATTATAAAACTAATATATAAAAGTATGACCCATATTCCACTAACTTTTTCAACTCACTTTTCATTATATTTCTTAAAATCCGTGCCCGGTCAAAGTGTCCCAAATTATGTGGGACGGAGGGAGTATTTTTTTAAACTAAACGAAACATGATAATGATGCAGCTCTAATAGAAAAGCTATTGAGATCGACATCTCTCGGAAAAATCTACGTACTAGTTCAGGCAAGTGATAATGAGGCTGCGTTTGATAGACTATCGAACGAGGTATGTTTTCTCTTTAATTTATTTATCCTTATATTATGATCATAGTACTAATTTGCTGATTTTATTTTTTCTTAGATTATGAAGTCGGAGTTATTTGTATGTTTACGAGAAAAATATGGGAGCACATACGAAGAATATGTGAAATCTAAGGTGATACCAGTGGTTGGAAATATTTGTGAACCAAATCTTGGAATGGATATAAATTCAGCAAACAAAGTTATGGAGGAAGTGGATGTCATAGTTGAATCTGCAGCTAGCACAACATTTTATGACAGGTTGTTAAATACATCTAAATTTTTAATATAGTTACATTTATTGAAAATTCTTATCTTTAATTCTTTATATATGTAGGTACGATTTTCTACTCGATATAAACGTGAATGCACCTCTACGGCTAATGAGGTTCGCCAAGAATTGCAAAAATCTCAAACTTTTTGTGCATATGTCCACTGGTATGTGCCCAAATTTATTTTGATTATGATATGCTATATATGAAGAATGTGGCTAAATTAGTAAGAATCTGCAGCATATGTTAATGGAAGAAGAGAAGGGATAATCTATGAGAAGCCGTTGATGATGGGAGAGAATGGGAGAAAGCATGATGAGATACGTTCCTCGTTGTTTCCTCTAGATCCGGCCGATGAGATGAACTTGGCTATGAAAGCCTGCATAGCCTCAACCGGTCGTGACACTACAAAAGAACTCAAGAGGCTCGGCCTAGAAAGGTACTTATGATGCAAAGAGAAAAAATAGTTTAAATAAAATTAAATTTTTTTTATTGTTCTGGATCCGTCACTGTCTGTAGGGCTGCATACTATGGATGGTACAACGCATATCATATGACTAAGGCAATGGGAGAAATGGTCCTTAACGAAACTAGACAAGACGTCCCACTGCTTATTTTGAGGCCATCCATCATCGAGAGCTGCTATAAAGAGCCTGTTCCTGGATGGATACAAGGAAATAGGTCAGTGCATTTCTTGTCTTTTTATTCATGCTACAAATTAAAATGTCACAATTTAAAATTGTGAGTTGATTAATTTAATTATGATTATCAGAATGTATGATCCAGTGATTATTTCTTATGGGAAGGGACAACTTCCTGCTTATCTAGCTGATCCTGACTTACATACTGACATTGTAAGCAATACATATTCAAGTAATTTAAGACAATTTGATTAAAATTTTACTTACTTATAAATGTATAAATACATATAGGTTCCAGTAGACATGGTAGCGAATACAACGATTGCAGCTATTGCTAAGCATGGAATTATGATCAGGGCAGGAGTGAATGTGTACCATGTGACAACTGACTTTGTGAATCCTCTAAGATTCAATGAAATGTTCGAATATATTTATGAGCATTTTAGTGCAAATCCTTTAGTTGAAACTGGAAATGTGAGTGAAATGAAGTTGTTCGACCAATTTTGTAACTTGTCCGATTACTTAAGAGAGCAAAATGCAGTAGTTGGTGTGGAAGCGAAGGTTCGGAAACAAAACAAAGCAAGGGTTGCTTATGCGGAGCAACTTTGCAAGATGTATGAGTTTCTAGGATTCTTCAAAGCCAGGTATATGATTAATACTAATATTCCCTCCTTCTGCCATTACAGTGTTACTTTTAATAGTGAATTTTGCCAACTTTCCTCTACATTTTTTAAAACCTGAGCCGGATCAACATGTGACACCTAATGGCGGATAGAAGGATTAGTATGCAATTATTTAGCTTGAGAATATTTGATATTAATTAGTCGGCCTTACCAATGAGTGTGTTTGTATGTGGGTGCAGGTTCCATTGTGGCAATACTAGGGTGTTGTTGGAGGAGATGTCGGAAGAGGAGCGAGTTGTGTTCGAAGTGGATGCAACAAAGATAGATTGGAATAAGTATTTTGTCGACATTCATATTCCGGGATTGAGAACGCATGTGATCAACGAGGCGAGGCTGTCTATCTAAGCAGATGCCATATTTTTATTCGACTAATTATCACTTATCGCCATTAGCGAGCAAACTGGATTGCAGTTCTTTATTCCAAATTTCTTCAAGGAATCTTCTATGGACTTCTCTTGTAATATAGTACTATGTATTTCTTCTCCAGATTGCTTCACTTGGATTCCAAGAAAATACTTTATGATTCTAATTTGTCATTTCAAATTCTTCTATAATTATTTGTTTGAATTTTTCCACCATCCACTTGCATGTTAGTACCCATATACATAACATCATCTACATAAATGCAAACAATCATACTATTATGATTTTATTTCTTCACATATAAAGAAGGCTAATTAGTAGTTTGATGAAAACCATCTTTGAAAAATTATCAATCAATTGTGATATTCCTGGCTCAGAGCTTGTTTAAGCCATATAGAGCTTTCTTGGATCTAAACATCTTGGCTTATTTTCCATCAACACAAAAACCTCTTCAACAAATACATCTTCCTCCAACTCTCCATTTAAAAAAGTTGACACTTCAAGTTGAAATACTTGAAGCTCGAGCTATGTTGCAAGAGCAAGAACAACACATATTGTCTCAATTCTCACAACCTGTGCAAAAGTTTCCATGGAAATTGACTCCCGCAGTTGCGAGTATCCCTTCACAACATGTTTGGCCTTATAGTTTTGAATGCTTTCATCTTCATTTGTTTTGTAAATGCATTTCAATCCAATAACTGAGTTGGTAAATCAACAAACTCTCATGTTTTGTTCTTCTATATCATAGCAATTTCTTTCTCCATGGCTTTTCTCCAAATTCCTTGTTATTTGCAGCTTAAAAATTTCTAGGTTCACTATTATAAAGGGCAAATTAGGATACCTTATGGATGTCTAGTAATGAATGATTCTTTCTTCTTGGAGACTCTGGGAAGTGTCCTAAGAATATAACCATAAGGGTTATCCTAAAGTGAACAATATCATACTAATTTGAGTCAAGTGTGCATCATCGAACCCTTACAGGAGCGTTGCAAAACTTTACCCACACATTATTGCTTGTTCTGTTAATAAGCTCATGAGCTTAATATATGCAAAAAAATTGTTAAGCTATATATCTCAAAGGCACTCAAGATATGTCACTTTATAAAACAACTTGTAGAGTTTTTCTTGTTGAATGTTAGTTAATTAGCTCAAAATAGTTATAGAAAAATCAAAGTTAGTTGTACCTTTGCTACAAGTTTCTTTTTCTGTTTTCCCCTTCAATCTTAATGAAATGTCCATTCCTCTTCTCTCTACATCAAGGCTTTCCCTCTAATGAGCCAAAACTCCGGCACATCTTGATGCATACACATCTTAAATTTAATTAAATAAGAATTGTGATTTACTACTACTATAATAAATTAACACACGCTCTACATTTAAATATAGAAGAAATATTTTCACAGTTAAAATTGATAAAAAAAAAATAGAGTACATAATTAAACCATAGCGATCAACAATATTCTTCAACTCGAGAGATAATAATTAAGCTTAAATCAGAATCAGATATCCAATAATTGAAAAACAAGTAGTGTAACGATTAATTAGTACATAAGATCATTAAAAAGAAGAAAACAAAGAAAACAGAGTACTTAACATTTACACAGCACATGATAAACATGAAACCATTCTGTAGCTCCGGAACCTCACGAGCCGCTTAGGCTCGTATGCGTCATCCACGGCAGCAAAACTCCTCGTGCGGTCGACCTTAACGGAGCTACACCGCCGGTTCCGCCCCCCATCTAAATGATCATCGCGACGATCATGTTCATGATCTTGATCTTGATCATGATAATCGAAATCTTTGATGTTGTAGGCATGAGCTGCACCCGTCGATAAGCATTCATAGCGTCGTCGGATTTTGTTCCTCTTGAGAGATCGGTACACCACCGGAATCAGTCCTTCCATTTTTCTTCTCTTTTTTTGTTTTTGTCTGATTTTTCTTGGGATGGTTTGAGAGCAAGTGACTTATTTGAAGACTTAGATGTAACGTGGGTTTGGTAGGAAATTGATGTTTTTATTAATTTTTCAAACTTTTGGTTTGTGGTGGATGGGGTTGGAAAATTGGAATTGGTTGTGTCTACTTTGATTTGAATTATCAAACAAGATATTTCGACTTTACCTACTTAATTTATGATATGGTCCCTTCAAGAAATTTACTTCTTTGTTGATTTTAACATAATAATTTAAATGTGCTACATATGAATTGAGATGCAATAAGTGTCGGATAAATTTAATTGACGCGAAACAAACCAAAAATAAATACAATAAAGTAACTGGAATTGAAATTTTATTGTGAAATTTAGAGATGTCATGAAAATGGATTTAAAAGTGAAATTTGAGCTTCCAATTGCTCCAAACGCTCGTAGGCTTCTTCGCCGGAGCAGCGTACATCGGCGGCAATAAGGAGCATTGTAAATCGGCCACAGGAGTAACGGTAATGACTGGCCTCATACCGTTTTCACTGTGTTCGCCATTGCCAACACTGCATAGGTACCACTATCTTCCGGGGTTGCGAGGGTAATTTTGTCATTTCCGCTTCTCAGAGACTCCCCCAGCTGCAGCAGTGTCGCACATGATTTTTATACTGGGGGTTCCAAAACTCCAAATTATTATTAGAGATAATTGTATATTTTTAGCATCAACGAACTCAGAAATAATCCGACAAATTACGGAGTTGCGATAGACATATATGATGACAATGTTTTTTTTATATATGATGACAATGTTGATATTGAAATAATTAAATAATACTACAATTTTTAAATTAAAGATCATTTTTATGATCTTATAATAATAATAATATTTACACAAATAATGAAAAATAAACAAAAATCATAGTGTGAGAAAATAAAAAATTATTACCAATTAATTATTACCTAGTTAATGACTTAACTATTAGGCCCACTTACCAACTGGGTTGGGCTGGGCTCATTTTGTATACCAAAACCTAGGCCCGGCCCGACCCGGCCCACTTGACATCTCTACCCGTCCCCACACTTATCAAACAAAATTAGATCAATTTCCTCAAATCATAAATCTAAAGACACACATCGAATTCAATTACTTCCACCTCTTTCGAGAACTTAAACACAACAAAAATGGTGAAATCCGGATTAGGAAAGTATACTGAGCTTAGCATCACACTGCGCCGGATAAACGCATGAACTCCGTTTGATTGAATTCAATATTCGTGGCAAAATTAAGGAGGTGAATAAGAATTCGAGGAAGGAAGAATTTACCGGCGGTGGCACCTTCGGTGGAGCAGTGAAGAACAACGGCTTCTTGCGGCTTTGCTCTTTCTTGACTTTGTAACTAATCTTCTTGTTTATAACAAATCTCCGTGCCAGCGTGGCGGTGCGAAAATCGGAAGGAGGGAGAGCAGGATGGGGGAGATGGCGGGGGAGTGCGCGGCGGTATGCTGCTGCTGCCCCTGCGCAATGGTGCACCTCCTGATCATCGCCGTGTTCCGCCTCCCGAGGGGGTTGTGGCGGAAGAAGAAGCGGAAGATGTTGCTGAGGAAGAAGAAGCGGCGAAATTCACCGGAGGGGGCAGTGGGGGATCGGCGAAGATCGGATTTTCTTGGCGGCGATGAGGCTGAGGAAGTGGAGGAGGATCGGGGGGAAACGACGTTGTTGATAGGGAGGGGTGAAAACGGCATCGTTTTATGTAGCACCGGAAAATATGCCATGACACGCCTCCGGCAAGCCACGTAGGATTAGTTTGTACCAAAAATTTACCGGGTCGGGTCGGATGAGAAATTTGCAACATCCGGTAAAGTTCATGACTTTCCATGCAACTTTTAAAGTTGAAGGGAAAAACTAAACTTTTGGCAAAGTCCATGACTTTTAAAGCAATTTACCCTTACATTAATAGTCTTAGATTAATAGTAGTAGTTTATTTGTGGACTTATAATTGAAAATTGCATCAATTATAAATCGATGCGTCATGCATACCAACTTTTGAATGTTATGAAAAATAAAATGGAAACAAAATTAAATCTGATATACTCAAATGAGGTAAAGATTAGGGTAGCAAAGAAATGAGTTTTGCATAGTTAGGTAGATTTTTTGACGAATAGCATTGATTTAATCTAGTTACATTTCTAACATGAAACAACGATTTATCTACCAACAAATCCTAAATACGGCGAAATATAGCAGCAAACAAATAGAACTAAAAAACTAGCACACATCAGAGCACCCGCAACGCTGTGCCGTTGCGGTGCCTATGCCGTTCCGGAGGAACGGTTCCGCGGCGGCACGCGTTGCGGGGTGCGTTCCGTCCCCGTTCCGTGCCGTCACCATTCCTATGCCGTGCCGCGTTCCGTTCCGGAGGAACGCGGAACGGAACATTCCGCCACGCGCCGAGGCGACGTGGCGGCCACCCATTCGACGCGTGAAGCCCACTCGCTGCCCCGCGAGTAGGCTTCGTCCGGTGACGCAATAATTCATTTTTTTTAAATTCAAATTTAATAAAGAAAAAAAAAATTTTGCAACGGTAATGAGACCGTTTTTTTTATATCCGTTTTTTATTTTTATTTTATTTTTATTTTTATTTTATTTTTATTTTTATTTTATTTATTTACTCTATAAATACTCATATTTCATACTCATTTCAATCACAAACACACATCTATTCCTCTCTATTTCCACCCCAATTTTCATCTCAAATCAACTCTATTTTCCTTCTCCTAAATTTAATCAAACTAATGGATCCTTATGAACAAATGCGTCAAATATTGGAACAATCACTTGAAGAAGATCGACGACGGGAGACGGAATCCGGCAAATTTTGGCGGATGAAATTATTAAAATTGTGTACTTTTATTTTTTTAGGATTTTAATTGTGTGTTTTTTATTTTTTTAAGTTTAAGTTGTAATTTTTTTTAATGTTGTGTATTTTTTAATAAAGTGTGTTTGTTTTTTAATAAAGTGTGTTTGTTGTTTTAATTGAATTTAGTTGGAAATAAAAAAAAAATGAAATTGAATGAATAGTAATTTAAGGAACGGTTAAGGAACGGAGGGTTGCAGGTTCCGTTCCTTAGTTAAGGAATGGAGTAAAAAAGTACAGTGGGGCCCTCAAATAGTGGTTTAAGGAATGGTATAGGAACGGTATAGGAACAACGTTGTGGATGGCCTCACTTCTTCTTCCCTCCACGCTTCTGGCGAGCCTTGTTCACCTCCCACTCCTTGGAACTCCTCATCTCACATACATAGACGAACTCGAGATCCATCTCTGAAAACAGTGTCGCGGCGATGGCACGAGGACGAGCGGCAGTGGCAGGAACGACAACCACCGCAGAATCCTCATTGATGATCGCAGCAGGAGTGACGTGGACGACAACCGCCGCAGGAGCAGGAGCGACATGGACGACCGCCGCAAGAGTTGTTGGAATATATAAGATATTTGTTGGATGATTAATTTAGATTGGATGAAATACTTGAGAGGGGGAATGGGTGGAATATGTGAGAAATGATTTAGGAGATGTTGCTAATGTGAGAAAACAAAGGAACACTTTTATTTCTCAAACTTCTCAAGTTCTCAACTTGTACAAAATGTTACAACTCATCCCTATTTTATATCTAGATTTTTTCTCTATAAAAATCTAGATATTTTTCTCCATTTTTTGGTGGGCATAAATTTTAAAAAATGTTTAAAAAAAAGTAGGTGGAAAAATATTAGTAAATATGAATTCCAATTATATATTAGTAGTTTTAAATGCAGAGTGAACTAAATGCACCAAAGATATCGTTTTTGGTACGATAAGACTAAAATAACCCTAGGCACCATTAGTGTAAATATTTATAGTTTGAGTTGCAACTTTCCCTTTAATTTTTTTAGTTTTTTCTTCCTTCACTATTTTCTTATAGAAGCTCAATTATACTTTCATTAAATAATATTTAATGCTTTATAATTTCAAAATTTTAAATAAGAAATAAAATATTTTAATTATGCTTTAATTATTTTTAAAATTAAATATTAGTATTTATTATACAGCTCAATCTCTATGTTTGCGAAGAAAAAATTAACTCTAACAGTAACATTTTTTAATAAAAATATTAAAGTGAACTATAAAAAATTCTTTGTTAAATTTATTTATATTTAAAAATTTTGCTTAAATTTTTTAAATTTGAGAAGAAAAAATATTATAGTGAATTATAGTAATTTTTAATGTTATTATACTTAAGTGAAAAATAAATATTTTAATTACATTAATTAAAATAAAGTATAGTGAAAAATATTTTAAGTATAATAAGTAAAGTTTAAGTGAACTATATCTAACGTAATTAAAGCGAACTATTGCAAGTAACATTTTTTTACCAAAAATATTAAAGTAAACTATAGTAAATTTTTTCATTATAAAGCTTAATCTACGTTATTCAAGTAATTATTTAAAATATTTAGGTGAAATAATTCAAAAGAAAATGTTTTATCTTGTAAAGATATAAAATGGACTAATATCATAAATGTAAATATTTTCTATCCGAAAATGTGTTTTTATGTATGTAAAAAAAAATTGCATGATTGAATAGATACCAAAATTGTAATTTCTAAATACCAAAAATTCCCTCCATGGCATTTAGGAGATTTTTCAAATGTAGAGGGGTATAAAAGACCAACATGTACCAAAAATGTAATTTCTAGGGACCAAAAAGGATATAAAAAGTTTTTAGGGACAATTGATGTATTTTTCGATATGATCAGAGACTATTAGTGTAGTTCACTTTTAAATGAAATGTGAGTGGATGAGTTAATAGAATATGAGATCCTATTGCCATTTATGGTAAAAGTGAACCGAGACTTTTATTCGCGGACGGACTAAAACGAAGAAAAGAGACTCCTGTTCACGGACGGAAGGAATTGTAATTGCAATTTTAAGAAAAACGGTAGTTGAGTGCGCGGCGGTATGCTGCTGCTGCCCCTGCGCAATGGTGCACCTCCTGATCATCGCCGTGTTCCGCCTCCCGAGGGGGTTGTGGCGGAAGAAGAAGCGGAAGATGTTGCTGAGGAAGAAGAAGCGGCGAAATTCACCGGAGGGGGCAGTGGGGGATCGGCGAAGATTGGATTTTCTTGGTGGCGATGAGGCTGAGGAAGTGGAGGAGGATCGGGGGGAAACGACGTTGTTGATAGGGAGGGGTGAAAACGGCATCGTTTTATGTAGCACCGGAAAATATGCCATGACACGCCTCTGGCAAGCCACGTAGGATTAGTTTGTACCAAAAATTTACCGGGTCGGGTCGGATGGGAAATTTGCAACATCCGGTAAAGTTCATGACTTTCCATGCAACTTTTAAAGTTGAAGGGAAAAACTAAACTTTTGGCAAAGTCCATGACTTTTAAAGCAATTTACCCTTACATTAATAGTCTTAGATTAATAGTAGTAGTTTATTTGTGGACTTATAATTGAAAAATGCATCAATTATAAATCGATGTGTCATGCATACCAACTTTTGAATGTTATGAAAAATAAAATGGAAACAAAATTAAATCTGATATACTCAAATGAGGTAAAGATTAGGGTAGCAAAGAAATGAGTTTTGCATAGTTAGGTAGATTTTTTGACGAATAGCATTGATTTAATCTAGTTACATTTCTAACATGAAACAACGATTTATCTACCAACAAATCCTAAATACGGAGAAATATAGCAACAAACAAATAGAACTAAAAAACTAGCACACATCAGAGCACCCGCAACGCTGTGCCGTTGCGGTGCCTATGCCGTTCCGGAGGAACGGTTCCGCGGCGGCACGCGTTGCGGGGTGCGTTCCGTCCCCGTTCCGTGCCGTCGCCATTCCTATGCCGTGCCGCGTTCCGTTCCGGAGGAACGCGGAACGGAACATTCCGCCACGCGCCGAGGTGACGTGGCGGCCACCCATTCGACGCGTGAAGCCCACTCGCTGCCCCGCGAGTGGGCTTCGTCCGGTGACGCAATAATTCATTTTTTTTAAATTCAAATTTAATAAAGAAAAAAAAAAATTGCAACGGTAATGAGACCGTTTTTTTATATCCGTTTTTTATTTTTATTTTATTTTTATTTTTATTTTATTTATTTACTCTATAAATACTCATATTTCATACTCATTTCAATCACAAACACACATCTATTCCTCTCTATTTCCACCCCAATTTTCATCTCAAATCAACTCTATTTTCCTTCTCCTAAATTTAATCAAACTAATGGATCCTTATGAACAAATGCGTCAAATATTGGAACAATCACTTGAAGAAGATCGACGACGGGAGGCGGAATCCGGCAAATTTTGGCGGATGAAATTATTAAAATTGTGTACTTATATTTTTTTAGGATTTTAATTGTGTGCTTTTTATTTTTTTAAGTTTAAGTTGTAATTTTTTTTAATGTTGTGTATTTTTTAATAAAGTGTGTTTGTTTTTTAATAAAGTGTGTTTTTTAATTGAATTTAGTTGGAAATAAAAATAAAAAATGAAATTGAATGAATAGTAATTTAAGGAACGGTTAAGGAACGAAGGGTTGCAGGTTCCGTTCCTTAGTTAAAGAATGGAGTAAAAAAGTACAGTGGGGCCCTCAAATAGTGGTTTAAGGAATGGTATAGGAACGGTATAGGAACAACGTTGTGGATGGCCTCACTTCTTCTTCCCTCCACGCTTCTGGCGAGCCTTGTTCACCTCCCACTCCTTGGAACTCCTCATCTCACATACATAGACGAACTCGAGATCCATCTCTGAAAACAGTGTCGCGGCGATGGCACGAGGACGAGCGGCAGTGGCAGGAACGACAACCACCGCAGAATCCTCATTGATGATCGCAGCAGGAGTGACGTGGACGACAACCGCCGCAGGAGCAGGAGCGACATGGACGACCGCCGCAAGAGTTGTTGGAATATATAAGATATTTGTTGGATGATTAATTTAGATTGGATGAAATACTTGAGAGGGGGAATGGGTGGAATATGTGAGAAATGATTTAGGAGATGTTGCTAATGTGAGAAAACAAAGGAACACTTTTATTTCTCAAACTTCTCAAGTTCTCAACTTGTACAAAATGTTACAACTCATCCCTATTTTATATCTAGATTTTTTCTCTATAAAAATCTAGATATTTTTCTCCATTTTTTGGTGGGCATAAATTTTAAAAAATGTTTAAAAAAAAGTAGGTGGAAAAATATTAGTAAATATGAATTCCAATTATATATTAGTAGTTTTAAATGCAGAGTGAACTAAATGCACCAAAGATATCGTTTTTGGTACGATAAGACTAAAATAACCCTAGGCACCATTAGTGTAAATATTTATAGTTTGAGTTGCAACTTTCCCTTTAATTTTTTTAGTTTTTTCTTCCATCACTATTTTCTTATTGAAGCTCAATTATACTTTCATTAAATAATATTTAATGCTTTATAATTTCAAAATTTTAAATAAGAAATAAAATATTTTAATTATGCTTTAATTATTTTTAAAATTAAATATTAGTATTTATTATACAGCTCAATCTCTATGTTTGCGAAGAAAAAATTAACTCTAACAGTAACATTTTTTAATAAAAATATTAAAGTGAACTATAAAAAATTCTTTGTTAAATTTATTTATATTTAAAAATTTTGCTTAAATTTTTTAAATTTGAGAAGAAAAAATATTATAGTGAATTATAGTAATTTTTAATGTTATTATACTTAAGTGAAAAATAAATATTTTAATTACATTAATTAAAATAAAGTATAGTGAAAAATATTTTAAGTATAATAAGTAAAGTTTAAGTGAACTATATCTAACGTAATTAAAGCGAACTATTGCAAGTAACATTTTTTTACCAAAAATATTAAAGTAAACTATAGTAAATTTTTTCATTATAAAGCTTAATCAACGTTATTCAAGTAATTATTTAAAATATTTAGGTGAAATAATTCAAAAGAAAATGTTTTATCTTGTAAAGATATAAAATGGACTAATATCATAAATGTAAATATTTTCTATCCGAAAATGTGTTTTTATGTATGTAAAAAAAAATTGCATGATTGAATAGATACCAAAATTGTAATTTCTAAATACCAAAAATTCCCTCCATGGCATTTAGGAGATTTTTCAAATGTAGAGGGGTATAAAAGACCAACATGTACCAAAAATGTAATTTCTAGGGACCAAAAAGGATATAAAAAGTTTTTAGGGACAATTGATGTATTTTTCGATATGATCAGAGACTATTAGTGTAGTTCACTTTTAAATGAAATGTGAGTGGATGAGTTAATGGAATATGAGATCCTATTGCCATTTATGGTAAAAGTGAACCGAGACTTTTATTCGCGGACGGACTAAAATGAAGAAAAGAGACTCCTGTTCACGGACGGAAGGAATTGTAATTGCAATTTTAAGAAAAACGGTAGTTGAATGTTCAAAAGAAATTACTGTCTTCGTTATCATGTATTTTCATTTTTATCCGTTCTTAAAAGTTTCGCACCCTTCATTTTCACCATTTTTAGTAGCGGACCCCACATTTCACTAACTCATTTTTACTCACATTTTATTATAAAATTAATATATAGATAGGATCCACGTGCCACTAACTTTTTCAACTCACTTTCTATTATAAATTTTAAAACTCTTACCGAATTAAATGGTGACAAATTATAAGGACAGAGGGATTATTAAATATTTTGAAATGAATTTAACCTTAAATTAGGGGGAAAAACTGATTAACTAGATACGGAAAACGAAAGGAAAATGAATTACAGTGGATTTTTGCGTTTAATACATAAAATTATGCGCTTTAAACATAACATAGCATGTTGTGATTGAAGAAAGAGATCACATCTAAGTTCTTTAGGAAAGGACCAAATTGAGATGATGTAGATTGATTTTTTAAGTTATCGACTACCATACATACAGCCTACAGGTACATAATATTGATTTGTACTGAAGTACGGTGTCGAAACCAAATTTTCTAGTAATACATATTGACCGAAAAACTTTAGAAATTTATTTGAATTCTTATAATGATGTGAAAGTGATAAAACGTTATCAAATACTATACTTATGGTTTAACAAATTTGTTTAAAATGAATAACTACAAATTTGTACACAAAAATTGTTTTAGCATATCCAATACTGGAGTAATATAAATCTAATCAGGTTAAAAGCAACAAGCGCCCGTGGCCTAATGGATAAGGCGCTTGACTTCTAATCAAGCGATTGTGGGTTCGAGTCCCACCGGGCGTGTTGCTTTTTCTGCATTTTGTGTGTTTTGTATATGCTCCCTCTGTCCCAATACTTATGGAGCTGCAAGAAAGGAAAGACATGGAAGAATCCCGAAGTTCTCCGGGACCGAGGATCCACGGGCGTGGCTTGATAGGTTCGGCACAAACATGTGCAGTGGGCATCTCGACAATGAGGCCAACCAAATGGTGGAGGGTGTTTTGCACTTGACATAAGAAGGTATCATTGAGTATGTTCGAGAGAGGGCTTTTGCAATGTTTTGGCACCACCGAGATGGAGGACATCATAGGGCTTCGACAAACTGGTGCAGCTTTACATACCTACTTAGCGGAGTTCGAAAGATTGGTGAATCGTTTACCACATTGGGAGGATAAGGCCTTACTGGGGCATTCTTGGCTGGAGCTAAAGACAATTTGGCGAGAGAGATACGTTTCTTTCGACCTCATTTGTTGGAGCATGTGATAGAATTGGCGAGACACACTGACGAACAACCTAGAACTCAGTGTTCTGGACACTCTCAACACTTTTACCACTAAAAGCTACTGTTGGTGAAAGAGCATCCTCAGCTGCCCCACTTCGATCATCCGCGGCAGCAAACCCTTCGCAGCCCAATAGTTGTCTTGGGCAGAAATGCAGGATCGACGTGAGAAGAAGCTATGCTTCAACTGTGATGAGCAGTTTACATCATATCGAACAAGGAAACCGATACCACTTGGTGTTGTTCAGGATCACCAGGAATAGAACGACGATAGAGGACACCAGAGACTCACCAGAATTAGAGAAGACGAGAGAGGAAGAAGGTAGAGATAAAAGTTGTATTGCGATTTGTAGATGAGATTATAATGACTTCTTGGCCATTCTGTTATAGCTGCTGCATTTCCAGTCGTCAATCATCTTCCCCCGATCATGGTCGCCCATCATCTTTCTTCATTGTCAAGCCTCATATCATAATCAAACGTGCGCCAAACGCTCGGCATAAAGCAAAAGGTGGTGCAAGCTGTTGAAGTGGAAGTAGCAACTCAATTTGGTAAACATATCCACAAAGACACAATTCGATTTCATATAAAAACAACTGTTTGAATGTTGTGTTGGCGGAGGTGATTGAATATTGTGGTTCTCTCAAACAAACAAGTGGTAAAATCAATAGCTCGTCTACTGCTGTTGATTTATATATGGATGGAGAGGGGAATGTTTGGCTATCTACAGTGAGGGCCCCTCTAAACCTGATTAGGGAAATACCAATGCTACTATAGCTCTTTTTCAAGATCCAAATCAACAGACTACCTGTTAAGCCGATGACGGTTAATCCCATACCACAGCTTACATTAAGCAGTTTTTATGGCTAACGGCTTCCCTCGACCCATAGAGAATCCCTTTGTGCCGTCTGGCATACGAGGAACAGGAGACGCCTTGGATGAGTTCAACACTTGAATATCTAATGATGCCGGTCCCAAACCACCTCCTCCATTAACCACGTGCTGAGGGCGTCCTCGTGCTTGTCCCTGTCCCTGCCCCTTCCCTTTTCCTCTGCCCCTGCCACCACCACTTCCAGAATTGCGCCCCTTCTTCTGTCCATTGCCTTTTGTGTAATCCTCCAACTGCACACATGGAAGATATTACTATTATTTGCATGACAAAAACTTGCATACATTTGGGTTGTATGGAGCATCTAGTCTAATTAAATCCGATTAGGATTCATTAATCATCATTGGAATACAAGACTAAGACTGGGTTATCAAACATTTTCCAGTAAATCAGTAGGTAAAATTGGAAGGAGAAAAAGGTGATAACACACCACCCAATTGGCCACTTAAGGCAAGGGTAACTTCATAGAATTTGAGAGCTATCGAATTTCTCAACTGGATTTGGAAATATCATCAGCACTAGAATAATCAACTCTTAATGTTGAGTTGAAACGGAAAAATTTGGTGTTCATTTGAATTAGGCCCCTCACCTGAAGCTCATTATTTCGTGCATCACAGTTCCACACTGACTCTTCCAACCGATTCTCCTTGAAACCCTGGATCTCTCTAACAGTTGCCTCGTCTTTCTTACCAGAGGGCTGACCCTCATGACCAGCTTTCTTGGTTCGTGCTTGAGTAGATTTTACCTGTAGATCTAAAAAATAAGCATACAGAAATAAAACTTATGCCAATATAGAATCAACATAAATGGATGACAAAAAAACTTAACACAGTAAATTTGACAAATTGCAGGCGGGCTTAGGCATTGCTTTGTAAAGGAAATAGAAGACCATGACAAAAAATAGAGGACAGAACAGACATAGGTTAGAGATCAACCCATAACCAAATTCTACAATAAATGTAGGCTCTCTCATCGATACATATTTATTATTTACAAATGCATCCCTGAAAAATTAGCGATAACTATTAGACATTAGAGCGGAATTTATATTTGAAGAGATGTTTTTTTAACTTTACAAGAAAATTTGCTTGTGTAGATAAACAAAACTGGTACATACAGGACTATCAAGCAGCAAACGGACTTTCAGACCATTCCTCCAGTTGCTCTCATCTTGCAGTTCAGAGACCTGCATATAGAGCCAGCAAATATCCATCTGTTAAGAACTCAAGGTGTCAAGCCAGACAGGATTATACATAGATTATGGATTCAAAATGCCATACCGCTTTCTCAGCAAATTCAACAGATTCATACTCCACAAAAGCATGAAACTACACGAAAGTATTAAATTAAGAGGTTAGAAAAAATCGGGTGTTCAAGTATGGGAATAAGTTATGGCATTAACAAAACTTACATAGAAGTATATTCGCCAATTACAAGTAGGAAAATCTATCACGAGCCACAAAATTTGAGATTGTAATAGCTTATTTGATATTCAGAACTTGTTTGGAAACCCATTTCGAATGGATTTTCAACTACATGAGCATATTTGTGTTGGTCTTCCAAATAGAGAAATCCATTTGAAAGTAATCAATGAATGCAAATAGAGTTTGGAATAAATGATTTCTCTAAAACCCATCTTGCAAAATTTTGTACCTTATAATTTCAGTAACAGTGCAAAATTCAACCCGGAGAGGTAATATATAAAAGGGTACTAGAACGAGTTTTTCATTTAGCAGATATTAAGCTCATTTTCTCTTAACTATACCAATTCTTCACATTACTGTCTAGTGTCCATGTCAAAACCAAAAGGGCCAGATACTGAGGGACACAGAACTTTACATGTTTATTTACAAAAATAGGATAATCTTAAGAATCAAGACAATTTCCTTTGACATTAGTTCTGGCGAGCAGAACATTATCATAAGAACCGAAATGTTGTAAGCTATGAAGAGCCAGAACTTCCTTCCAGAACCATCATTAATTATTTAGTGTTCTTGTACACACTATTAAATCCATGTGAGATTGTGCAGAGATCTAACATCAAGGATTTTTGTCAAACTTTTTCTTTGAAGCAATGGGCAGCTGGTGTAGATTTCCTAGTAAGTGAAGTGTTACATACAGACTAAACAATAAATCTTAACTGAACAATAAATCTTAAATGTCCTTGACAAAGATCTAAGTAGTCCCATGAGGCATACGTTAGCTTGAAAAACCAAGAAACAAGAAAATAGTTGCTTTAGGTGATATGCATTTTCAAAGATCTAAGTAGCCTCTTGAGGTATGAAATAGAACTTTTATTAAGTGAATACCTTGCCAGCACACTGTGATCTGTCACCTTTTCCTGTTTTTCCATTCAAATTTTGAGGTGCACAGGTACGGATTGACTTAACGCTGGTAATAATATCAAAAAAGTGTATATAAGATACAATACTGGAATAATATATATATTTTTTTAATTTGTATTAGTTGTGCAAAAACAGGGTACCATGTACCTTCCTACAGATGAGAATATTTTCATGAGCTTCTGGTGGGAGTGATCCTCGGGCAAGTTTTCAGCAATAACTATACGAGACTGTAGAAAAAAAAAGTGATATCATTGAGGACCAGACCAGAACAATGAAATTATATTTAACTTAAGGAAAAAAAATATTAAACCTCAAAATAATTAGAGCACAGCATAAAAGAAGTCGGAATATTGCAGTTTCTAAAATAGAATTATGTTGCAAACATAAGAAAGGACAAATAAAAAATATAACATGTACTTGCAGCTCTTCCATATCTGATTCAGTTAATGGATGCAGGCGTTTAACATTGTTTCCGTCTTCACTTACTAACTGGAGGCCAAAGGACACCACAAAAAAAAGTAATTCGGTAATGTAGTCAAAATCTGCAGAACTAGAAAATACCATAGAAATAGGTTGGGGGTTGGGGACTCGGTGATTGCAAAATTACCAGTTTATTTGAGCTCCGCAGGATACTAGCAAGCTGTGTGATGTCGGTAATGGCACTTTTAACCTTCTTGAATGATGCAACAACAGAGAGTGGCACTGCATGACAAAATATTGGACCAACATTTAACATCCGTAAATGGGTGTAGTAATAATGTAACTATACTCCCTCCTCCTTAGTTTCTGATTAAGGTGTGGCTACAGAGTCCAAGAAATGCTACCATAAATTTATTAGTAAAGGTCACAACAGCGTATTCAAACATTTTTAATCATATGGTCAACATTATGATGTATTTTCAGTCTTAGGAGCTTCATGCATAGTAATCTAAATCAACTTTGCTACACCTCCTACAAGAACTCTTTCTAAGTCATAACCAGTAATAAGGTGGCAATTTTTAAAAGGTCAAGTGACTCAAGATCTCAGCGCTATTCTACAACAATCTGTTTTTCCTATTAAATCAAAAACAAGAAATTGGCAAATAGGAACTCCCAGCAATGGGAGGGTGTCTAAACGAAAATTCCATATCAAAGTTATGCCCCATATGTTAATACAATGGTTAGGAGGTAAGTTTAAGACATCACCACCAAAGTTTCCACCACTCTTTTTAGTTTAGAGACACAAGAGGGAGCATTGATTAGGTAACAATAATTGTGTTTTTACTCCTACATTAGAAGATCTCTACAGATGGAAATGAGAATGGCTTCACTCCTACATTACCTGCTTCTACCCTTTCATTATACAGACTGTACAAATGCCAAACCAAAAAATAAAATGAATGAAACACCACCAGACATCATATTTCCAGAACACAAATAATTTCAATTAAGGAAGCAAAAGATTAACACATCATATAGAATAAACAGTGGTAAGAAGACCCTCACCATAACCTTCAGGATCTTTGCACATAAACCTAAATAACTGATCAGTTGTTGCCAAATTGATATCACTGAAATAGAACTCGACCTGCAGCAATCATATAGTTGTAGATGTGAAATATTTTTGCAAAAAAAAACACAAACATTCGACAACTGATTAATTTTTTATGTAAATACTAAGCGACTGTTATACATGATCTACACTAATGTATTCATTTACAAACATAGCATCCGTACTAGATCATATAATGCATACAATAGAAAGAATTTTGAATCGCCGGATACGAATTGCAACTACATCGAAAACGATACATAAAACCTAACCTGGTGGACTACTTTCTGGTGTGCATCGGGCATTCCATTCTTCGCCGAAGAAGCCGCAGTGTTGCCATCGGGCGAATGCTCTCCCCGGCCACCTGGATTCACATTATACGCATAAAATGGCGCCGCATCTTGCTGGTAATAGGCCTCGTATGCATAGTAAGGCGGTGGCAGAGGCGGTGCAAAGGACGGTGGCCTCGTGTACATAGGTTGAAGCAGGCGAAGCGGCGGAGGTGGTGCGACGGCGGAGGCGGAGGCGGAGGCGCGGGGGACGAATTCAGCAGCCTTGGCGTTGAGCTTTTTGCCGATGGCAGCTGAGGGTGAATTTAGGGCATCAGAAGCCTGCTCCTGATCCATCAATCAATGCGGAATAGGAGTATCGAGTTTCTCGAAATGATTGGATGATCTGCAGATCAGCTTAATTCAATTTGAGAATCTCTCTTCTTCTGTGGAGAGAGAAAGCTTTGGAGAGGGAAGGCGGAGTAGAGTGAGAAGATGAGTAGAGTCTGCAGTTGAAAGAGACAAACAGGATTTCGGGGTTTGGAAATGGAGGCCAAATTATGGAGAATTATTCTCAGAGAGATTTTTAATTCTATCTTATTTGAAAATAATGTTTTCCGCGACACATTTCCTACTTAAATGAGTGATATTGACGTCGAGTCAATTATTTAAATCCTCTATCCATTCACGATATTTATGATAGGAATCTCTTGTAGCTTTATTTAAAAAAATATAATTAAATTAAAATTTCATTTAATATAAAATTCATACTACCTCCGCCTGTTAAAAATAGAAGCTATTTCCATTTTGGGTCGTCGAAACTTTCTAAACTTTCTATTTTAGGACGTGAATCTCACAATCCACTGATACTACTTTCATTTTTTTCTCTTCTTCTCTTAATTTATCTATTTTTGTCTTTCTCTCTTTTACTTTACTAATTTTTCTTTGTTACTCTATCAATTGTGCACTAAAACATGTGTGTCTTGCAATTGGGTTACACCTTTTTCCGCTTTTACTCCTTGCTTTCTGCTTTCGACTTTCGTACTAAGTGTTTTCTAGGTAGATTTACTTTACGGAACTTTTATTGCTTTTCCCATGTTCCCTCGTAGATTAGTTCACCCAAAGCTAAAGCGTGGCTGTATGGCCAACCCCTTTAGCTCGGGCATGTGAAATCACCCAAAGGAAACTTATAAATGTTTTAATCAGGCGAAGAGAGGAAATGCGACGTTCAATCCAAAGCCTATCACCTTCCAAATTAGAGAAGGGCAGATAATACAAGTGATATGGAGTATAATGATGATAAGTTAGTATATTTTACAATACAAAATAGCATAAAACATTATTTTCATTATATACCATAACACATCTACTATCTGCCCACCCCTAATTTGGGAATTGGGACTAGTGGGATATCTAGAACTGCTAATTTATCTTGTCTCCAAAATTAAAGTTTTAGGTATGCTATTATTTTTAGGTTGTACACGATCAAGTTTTTGAATAGCTCATGTTAATAACGTGCCTCTTCGCAAATCCTATGTTTATAAATCCATATGAATAGGAAGGAGTACTATAATATTGGTTGTCTTGTTTTAGAGTTTAGAATGGACCCCTCTACATAGAATTGCAATATTAAGCAGCTGCAGCCATAACAATAACTGTAGTAGAATTTTGGTTTCAATGAGTCAGGTCATCTCCAAAACCATTCCATTCCATTCCAAAGCTTCGAATAGCCTACCAGGTCATCCCTACCTCTCAGTCTCGGTCTTGGTCTATATCTAGGTTTTGACGGTAAGTAGGGTGGTGCAGGGTGTCCCCGGAGCATATGGCAAGGCTGCAACGGTGAAAGCCTACCCGAATTGCGAGACAATCCAGTGCCATCACTTTGTGGATGCCATACAAGTAATTATATTACTCTCTCCGTTCACTATTACTTATGACAAATCAGTTGTCACTAATTTTTTTTTCTAATCTGTTCATCAATACTTTAGTCTACTTTTGTTAGTAATAAATTTCATATTCGACTAACTCGTCTCAATCATATTTTATTATAAAACTAATGTAACGCATATTTCGTTAACTTTTTCCACCTTTTTTTATACTTTCTTAAAACCCGAGTCAAATCAACTAGTGACATTATTGTTTGCATGCGCGCGGTGGAGAGGGGTTGGGCGGAGGAGGCAGTTATCCCAATAGAGAACTCGATCGGCGGCAGCGTGCACACTAACTACGACTTGCTGCTCCGCCATACGCTTTACGTCGTCGGAGAGACGCGTCTTTTTGTCGACCACTGCCTTCTTGCACTGCCACTTGCTTCCAAACACCACCTCACCTGCGTCTTCAGCCATCCTCAAGTGTCTCTCTCTCTCCATGATTTATGAATAGAGAGATATAATGATCATAAATTGCAGGCACTTAGTCAGTGTGAAATGTCAATAAACATTTTGGGGGTGGATGCAATTCCTTCTCAAAATACTGCTGTCGCAGCAGCGCAGGTAAACTATATTTATTATTTAACCAAAAATTACATTTTAACATCCAAAAAATCTATGTATAATAATTTATCTGAATTCCAAAAATCATGCGTCCGTACTAAAATAAACGGAGTACTTCATTTTGGAGGCAAATGTATCGAAGTTGCTGTGGATATTTTAAATATATCTACTGTTAAGATCAATTCACCTTTTAATTCCATGTACATATGTAAATAAATTGTGATTAGATTAGATATTATAGGTCAATTTTAGCTAGCATTAATTAGTTTAGGGGGAAGCTAACATCTCAAATTGAAGATGGTTGGTTCCGGAGGCGTGCGAGAGAACGGGGCTAGTGCTAGTGCTCGTGTTCGTGCTCGTGCAGCGGAACTCTATGGCCTAAACGTACTTGCTCACAAATTTCAGGTAATTTTACGGTTATTCTTAATAAATTGCATTCATTTTAATCTATTTTGTATAAATTTACAATGATCGCAAATGTTTATGGTGGTCTCTAAACACACACAAAAAAAATTAATTTAGACAATATAAAGGTTAAAAAAAACAGCAAAAAATGGGGCGTGAACAGTTATATAAATTGATCGAATGGCTTGATTCATGGCAGATTGACAGATAGGACACGAAAGAGATAGTCCTTTCGTCCCGCAATAAAAGTCCACATTTGACTCGGCATGTATTTTTAGAAATGTAAAAAAGTACTAAGTGAAGAAGTTAGTGTGACGAATACTAGTAAAGAAAACACTCTTATTATATGGGACTGATGGAATATTATATACTGCATCTGTTTTTACTTCATCCGTCCCTTAAAAATATGTGCATTTTTTTCATTTTCATTCCTCCCACAAAAATATGTGTATTCCATTTTTGAAAAGTTATTTTAATTCCTTATCCATATACATCAACTTATTTACAACTTATATCACTATTAAACATTACTAATAATGTGGATCTCATTATTGACTAACATTACTGTAACTACCATTTTCCTCTTCATCTTACCAATTTTGTCTTAATTCTCGTGTCACATCAATTGACCATATTTTTAATGGGACGGATGGAGTATTAAATATTATTGTTATTGGGTTTTAATTTTTTTTAAATCTAAACTTTACTAATAATCACACATAATATTTTGCATTATATTATCACACAAACCAAATAGATAAGTGACCACACATGCATGACTCAAATTTATACAGATGTCACTGAGATTAGAATTATATATTGTGATCTTTTCATTTCATGAGTTCTAAATTCACATCTATAAAAAAATTTCATTTCTTGAAATTGGTTTATTTGTAAGTAGGACCGATCTAATAACGTTACCCGTTTTCTGAAGCTTGCAAGAGGCCATCCGCAACGCATCCCTTAGCCGTCTCTTATTTCGTTCCGGAGAGACGAGCCGGATAAGAGACGGCGTTGCAGCCTTCTGTCTCCATCCCGTCTCGGAGGGACAGCCTCCAATCACTTCTATAAATATCAAATCATTCCCATAAATTAATCCACCATAAAAAATATGTTTTTTATTTAAATTAAGTATTTTTAATTTTTTTTAGGATTTTATTAATGAGGTTTTTAATTTTTTAGAATTTTAAGTTGTAACTTTATTTTATTTAATAAAGTGTGTTTTATTAATTGAATTGTTGGAAATAAAAATAAAAAAATGAAATTGAATGAATAGTTAAGGGATGAGATGGTTAAGAGACGGATAAGAGATGGAGGGTTGCAGGTGTTGTCTCTTAGTTAAGAGATGGAGTAAAAAGTACAATGGAGCCCATGAATAGTTAAGAAATGAGATGGTTAAGAGACGGATAAGAGACAGCGTTACGGATGACCATAACTATACGAAAAACAATACACGTTCTAAGGTACGTTTATTTATTGTGATATCACTCAATCAATTTTTTTAATATAATATGTACTAATACTACTATTATTTTACACTAGTCATTATCAATGTCGACAATTGATCAATACTCAATTAGAGGCGCAACAATAATTATAATAATAACTTTATTATTGTTTTTAGACAAGCATTGCATTAATTCTAGATGAACTGCACACCTTATCTGTGTTTGCTCAGACTGGGATTCACATTTTCAAGGTATATATAATTCATCTTATTAATTTTGGTAAAACTGATTGAGTTCACTTTATAGCTGCTTCCCATCCAATTTTTGGAATTTCATAAGGAAAACTCCAACACTTTACTTGAAAATTATTGTAGATTGAGAGCAGACCATTGGAAAAGCATTCAACTATTGCTATCAATGGATATAAACATGGAAGTAACATGTGAGTTCATGAACATATGTCCATTTTACGATTTTGGTCCTAAACATTATCTTCTGAATTTTTGCATCCCGGACATTTCAACTCAGATCACAATTGGTCATAAACTAACTGTTCCCTCAATTTTTAAACGGTCAACATTTTTAACCCGATTTTGATCAATTAAAGTCGTCAAGTATGATAATTTTTAATTATTTAATAATCAAAATTATTTTTTTAAATAAAATCATAAATTTTTTATTCTAAACACAAGAAATGAAGACCCGCCGCCGCCGGAGAAGACTCACTGGAGAAGACCTCCCCACCCCCCCACCCCGAGAAGACCCACCGCTGCGCCAAGAAGAAAAGGAACCTCCCCACCAGGATCCGCCTCAGCACCTCCTCCGCCGACAGCGGCTGGTTCAGCAGCGAAGGCGCCGCTACCGTCGCCGACCAGGAAACCAAAACTCTAGTCTCCTCCTTCCTGGGATCCTCCTCTGTGCTCTATCCTATCCGAGAAATGCAGCTCTTCTCCAATTCAAACCCTAGAAACCCTCACCGGCGTAGCAGGAGATCGAGATCATCATCCACGAAGCGGGCGCCGGCGAGGTTGTCGGTGTTCAAGAAGTTGATATCGTGCACGGTGGGGGGGAAGGTGAAGGAGAACTTCGCGATCGTGAAGAAGTTAGAAAATGTCAGAATCGGGTTAAAAATGTTGAACGTTTAAAAATTGACGGAACTGTTAGTTTAGGACCAATTGTGATCCGAGTTGAAATGTTCGGGATGCAATAATTCTAAAGATAATGTTTAAGACCAAAATCGTAAAATGGGTATATGTTCAGGACCAATTTTGACATTTACTCTTTACTTATTTCGTCAACAAATAACAATATTTTAAAGTTGAGACTGTTTTTCTAAAATGAGAATTTCGTCAGAAACCGCCGGTTTTCTACAAACTGGCGGACCCTAGCCCGGAATGCGCCGTTGGAACCGTTGAACCGCCGGTTCGCCGGTTTGAACCGGCGGTTCACGGTTCAACAATACCTCGACCCTTAACCGGCATGTCTGAACCGGCAACCCGCCGGACGGTTTAAACCGCCGGTTCCAGTTCATGAACCGGCGGACCCGAACCGGCGGTTAACCGCCGGCCCGGTTCGGTTTGTGCATATCTAATTGGAGTTGTCATCGTTGATGTAGTTTTTAATTATTGAAATATTTTTTTTTTAATTTGGTGAAATGTACTTTTCTTTTTTTTATTTAATGGAAATTTTTTCCCTATTTATGTCGAAATTTTAATTCCGGAAATTGTTTAATTTGTGAATTTCTGGTTTTTTTAATTGTGGGAAGTCCTTCGGGAAGTCTTTGGGGATGTCCGCTACTGTGCAGTGGGAAATCCTTATGACGTGACATTTGTTAGAGTTTAGTATACTGAAAGCATCTTTCGAATGCTTGTATATGTAATAACTCTTTTATCCATCCATTTGTTACTATTTTATGAGAAAGAATATTTTATTATAATGTATTTTGCTTATGTATTGCTTATGTATTTATGAGATGTTGAAAAGTGTTTTCCATTTAAATACATAGTTTAAGCAAAATGAGTCTAAGCCTTCTGCATAGTAGACGAGTTGTGAGCAGCGTTCACAGTAGGTAACTTGTCGGTTCTTGCAGAAGGAAAATTGTTTCACAACCTAGATAGGCTTTGACTACCTATCGTGAAAGGTTGCAACGTCAGTCCGAAAGTTTCCTTACCTAAGGAAATGAACGACGTCAGTGTGGTATAGCACTGAAAGGATCAAACATTGAGATAAGTCTTTCTTGGCTATTTACTGAAAGACGAGGTCTCGGTGATTGTCGTTTCTTAATCATTGTTGACATAACATTGAGCATACGATATTAATTGAAAACTACTTTGACTTATCAAATGGTGAGGGAATTTCGTTGCCCGAGAATCCTGATAGATTGGATAATGATTATTAATGTCTAAGTGGTGCTAGTATTGTTATTGCAATGAATCGTGTGCTGGGAGAGGCCAGTATGATAATATCCTCAAGAGGTGTTTAGAAAAAGGTTTTATTATTCAGAAAACTGGCCAGTTGGAATTTATTCCATGAATAATAAATAATGTTTCTAAACTAGACCACTCTTGGAAAATGAAATTAATTAATAAAAGTCATATAGCAGACTTGATATTAATTAATGGATATTTATATCTTTAACACGAGAAATGTAACGCCCCACTTTTCGAACCCTAATTTTTCGAACCCTAAGATGTTGTACTTATTGCTTTGATTGCCGAATTAAATGACGGATTTATTATGTGATTGAAATGGTGACCTAATTTTGATTTGATCGAGTCAAATTCGTTGATTTTATGAAGTGGCTTAAATTAATTAATGTGGAATGAAATATATCATGGTGAATTATATTATTTCGGGGAGTGAGATTTAATTAGGATCATAAATAATTACCTTGCCCTTTTATGAAGGGAATTTTCGACCACTATTATTATTTGGAGAGGAATTTATTTTTCTTGGATTTAATTATTTGTTTTGGGATAATTATCCAAATTAAATCCTAAAGCCTAATTATCTTATTTATTTCTTGATAAAATCGGCCCCTATTGTTTTGATTAGGGAGATTTCGAAATCTCCTAGCTTGTGGAAGAAGAAATTATTCGCTAATTATTTTGATCCCTCAATTATTTCCTTCCATGTTTTAATTGGAATATCCTAGCAAATCTTTCCCTACTTTATTTATCAATATTTGGAAATTATTCCTTGTGGGAGGAATTGAATAACACGCCTATTTTCATATTATTTGGGAGGGTTTTTATTGATTTTCTTGCTCCGTATTATTTTATTCTGCTCCGTGAAAATACTAAATTAAATCAATGGCTAATTAAATAGCCATGATTTACAAAATATCCTCCTTATTTCTCCATCAATGACACGCCATTTCCTCCCCCAAAATCTTCCCAAATATCTCAATCATTTATTTCAATTATTCTCCCAAATCTTCAATTAATTGTGGGATATTTCTTAATCTTATAAACAAAGGATCAACCCCTAAACCTAACACACAAATCACACGCCCACTTCTTCAAACCACACGCCCCACCCCCTTTTTCATCTCTTCTCCCACTTGTTATCCATTTCACTCAAGATCCTATCAATTTTCCAAGAGATTGTTGAAGAACCAAGGTTTTAATTGCTTCCTACCGATTATTTCGTCCAAGAAAAGGTAAATTCAAACCCATATTCTTCAATCCTCTCCATCTAGACTTTCTTTGACTCCCTCATGCATGTAGAGAGTGTAGGGAATGAAGATCTAAGGGTTTAATCGGTGGGAATGTGAAATCATATGTGTGAGTGCGTTTTGATTGCAATTGCTTGTTGATTTATTGAATCCTCGGTGATTGATGTGCGATTTCGTGAAAATATGTGTTTAAGGACTCTTTTGAGCATGATTGTATATCAAAACCATGAAAAGATTGATTTTGAATGAGTAGGGATAAACCCTAATTCGAATTGCTATCAGTATGAAAATCTGTGATTTCCGAACAGTGTGTTCTGATGTATTTTTGACCAACCAAACGAACTCCGATTTGACCGATTCTTCTTCCTGTGTAAACTTCGTGATGTCTTCTATATTGTGTGTAAATTTCGACCCATTTGGCTAAACGATGAATTTATGGTGAATTTTTAAAGTTGACTGCGCGATTCTGCCAAAAACGTGTTTTCTCGACCAGTAGGTTACGCCTTTGGTTTGCCCGACTTAAAAGTGGTATTTTGACATGAAATTTAAACTGAATGTTATTTGATGAGTCTACTGCCTTGTCATAAAGTTTTAGCCCCATCGGAGGTCGGATGATTTTTAAATAATTTTTACAAAAAAGTTGCGCAGAGCTGCCAGATCTCTACTTTGGTTAAACAACTATATTTGTATGCTTGAATGACATACATGAGTTTACATATGTGATGAGGTGATGTGATATGCAAAGATGGGTGATATGATGTGATTCCTATTGTTGATTGGGAAAGGGGAGTGATCTAGGACATGCATGATTTTAGTCCATGTTAGTGACTAATCGGGGACACATTATCCAAAGGTGAAATTTTGTGCGAGACGCGTGATACCAAAGGAAAAGCGAAACTTGAAAACTAAAGGATCGAGGTGGGCTCTCTTCCTTTTTAAATAAGGACCATGTCCTAATGTTTTATCAATGAGAATAAATGTGACTTCATGCCTTGTTTTGGTTTTTACGTGCCTATCTGATGTGGTTTTTGCCACTATTTATAAATCGAATTCAGGTCCCCGTAGGGCAGCAAACCCTACTTGGATTAGTGTACACCTATGGTAGACTGTGTGCTAGCGTACGGGCTGGCCGGTCTAGTGACCTGGTTTGCGGCCGCATTCCTTGTCATGTATTGGCAGATATGGTTAACGTCTATGGGAAAAATGACTGATCAGTCGATGTTTGAAATGAAAAAATGATTTTGAGTGCCTCGGGCCTTTCTAAAGAAAAACCCCGACGGTTACTTACGTACGGCATGATATCATAAACTGTATTTACAATGTTTTCGGCATGAGCCACTGAGTATTATTTCATAGTACTCAGCCCTGCATATGTTTTCCCTATATGTAGGTTGAGCGGCGACGGGCGGTTGGCGGTGTTGAGCAGGAACTAATAATGAACTGTGGTTGTTTTGGTTTTGAAATTCCGAGTGTCGTTGTGTCTTCACACATGACGTCACTCTTCTCTTGGATGCTTCCGCTGTGATATTTTTCTTAGAATACTTTTCATTTAAATTCTGAAACTATTTTATGATGGGATGTTTGAAACTCGTTACACTTTTTGAATAAATGCTAAACCCTAGTCTTTATTCATTAAACCCTAATACTCTTGGTCGCATTATTTATTAGACTTAGTTTTTAGTCAAATTTTATTGAAAACCCTAGTCTTCTATGCCGTTCATCTAAACCCCTTTAAGTCGCGATCGCCCGCTTTTATTAACCATAAGGGGCGGTCGTGACAAGAAATGATTTAATTAAAGAAGAAGTCCCAGAATACTCGTAATTTCGGTTTGGACAGGCAGTCAATATTATATCTATAGTGGATGATAATAATATTTAAGTTTGGGCTTGAATTAAATTGATTTTAATTTAATTAGTGAAAGCCTGAACTGTGGCCCAATCCAATCCTCCACAGATCCCTGGTCTGGCCCAAATTAATTAACTTAATATAAAAGGGAGAAGAAGAGAAGACAAATTAATTAATTCTACGTAAAAATTCGATCTCTACAATCTGTAGAGAGAAATTATCGATTTTTTAGGGTTCTTCTTCCGTAGGGATTTCTGTCTTCAATTCTTCTCCAGCTTTTGAGGAATTGACAAGCTTTGCCCACACAAAGGTCAAATTCGAGTTAAAAGGGAACAGATCAGAAGATCCGTGGTTCAGATAAATTGAAGAAGGTGATTGAATTCAATTCTTGAATTCCTACGGTATGTTGTATTTAATTGCATATATTCAGTACAGTCTGTGATTATATGCTTGTTATAAACATGTTTCTAGTTTACAATTGGGTTAAAAGCACGTTTAGATGTAAATCGTTCAATCAAACTAAATTGATTTCCGCTGCTAAACCAACAATTGGTATCAGAGCCAGTTTTTTTTAGGCTCTGATTGTTTGATTTACTACGTGCTTTGATTGTATGAATAGCATGTTTAATGTTTTCGATGCATGTTTAAGTGTTCTTTTAAATTCTTTATCGAATTGGTGAGCTATGAACATGTGGAAACATTCAAACTAGGGTTCTTCAACCTCGAGCAGTCGGCGTTCGCGCCGGGGCTGCACGTGACCCGAGAACAGTTCCAAAACTTTGCTTAATGGAGACTTGGTTGTGTCCTACAGTTTCTAACCTAGGGATGGACAACCGTAATTTTAAATATTCAAGCCACGATCTAACCGATCTCTTGAACGACGGACATTCGATAATTGGGGTTTTGTGATCACGAGCAGCCGGCGCTTGTGCCGGGGCTGCTCGTGACTGTTCGACAACCCATATCGTGACTGTTCAGAGAAATTGAGTGGGTGCTGCGGGTTATACACCGAGGGCAGCTCCGGATCACTCGTGTTTTGTCGACGAAAAGTTAGCTCCGTTTAGTCGACGACAAAATTGACTATGTTGCGGTGCTAACTGGTTGACAATGAAGGAAGATAAGAGGGAGCCGAGGGTGCTGCCGACTTGACTTTGCGTTCAGAGCAAGCGCCGGCAACTCCCATTGTGCTGGCTGTGTTTTACGGCCGAGAGCACTCTCTTCCGGCAAAAGCAAAATCACAACTGAGTTGATTGATGGTCGGAGCTCCTGACCGAATCTATCCAAGAGCAGTACCAGGACCGCTAATCGACGATAGTTTTCAATTATTTCCGTCGGAGTTGCTGGCCGAGTTATCGGTGGAAAGCAGCGCCGAGTTTTTTTTTTGTGAAGTCCGGCGGAGGTTGTGATTTTTGCGTGATTTTTGGAACTGATTACGTGTTTGTTGAGATAAACCCTAGATCATGCGCACCAGGAGTAGTTTACGTGAATTAATGTTATCGAACTGTTTTGCGTTAAATCTGACTACGTGTTGGAGCAAGAATTTATTTTTTTCCGTGAATTTGTTTTTATGGACTTGGTCAATGCTTTTAATCATTGCATGTAGTACTTAATTTGCATTGCCATGTTTTTGTATACAAATATGTTTTGCGTGTATATAAAAGAGACACCTATGTCTCAATTAAAATTAATTTTGGTAATTTTGGATACACATCAAATGTTACCTAAAATTAAAATTAATTTATTGCATGGAATATTATTAAATTAATTTATTAAGATTTACATAGGTTTGAATATTTAATCAATATCTTAGGGATGTTGATAGATTAAATCTATCTAGATATATCCTAGTTAGATTAGATTTGGTTATTCAAATAAATCCTATAAATCTAGGATTCCATATTTTTTATGAAAGAAATAAATTGGAATTTAATGTAGATTATGTCCATAATATATACTTATAATGATATAGATAGGTTTGAATTATAATCCTTATCTATAAGATATTGATAAATTTTATTTATCTAGAATATATCTTAAGATGATTTGGATAAGTATTTTTTAATTAAATCATATTATATCTAGATTTCCTAAACCTAATGGAAAAGGATGAGTATTATAATTAATATTATTATTTAATAATAATCGATTAATATTAATTAAAGAAAATATTTGATTAATTATTTATAATTTATTAATTATTAATTAATCAAATTATTTAATTATCTTAGTTTAATTTCATGGATTTAATAGAACTACCTATTAATTTGAAATTAATATAAGTGAACTTTCTGCCTAATTCACTTAAGTGGTAATTAAAAGAAAAACCATACCTTAAAATAACTAAGCGATAATTACGATCCCCGTCGTATATGGTCTCCAAAGAATTAGTCTATGTATGAAGCAGTTTCTAATATTAACGCGACTCACCTTAGTGGGAGCCTTAATCCTAAGAAATAGCAAGTTCATTGGTTAGACTTCTCAAAATAAAGTTCAATTTTATCTAGACGTGATTTCCAATATTATCGCGACCCACCTTAGTAGGAGCTTTAATCCTAAGAAATTGCAGAGTTCAGAAGATTAAATTAACTTGTGAGATAACTGTAGAATTTTGTTTGTGGCGTGCGACCTTCCTTAGAAGGAGTATCAATACGGAAATGAAATTCTTGGGGTGAATATTCAATGGTACAAGCTTAGGCAACGTTTGGCGGTCATGCCACCTTAGTGGTCTCTGGACTATTCGTCGATGTTGTGACCAGAATTTTGTTAAACATGAATCTTTTACTTGACCTCCCTAGAGGCGTACTTAATTCTATTTAACTGTTGTGAGAATCTAAACTGTTTTAATGGTTTTTACTCTTTAGAATCTTACATAGTTTGTAACAATAAGCTATTCATTTTCTCAGCTAAATCCAAATCAAGATGTCGTTCAATCCTCTTTCCGCAATTCTTAAAGAACACAAACTCGAAGGTCATAACTATATCGTATGGAAACAAAACTTGGATATCGTTCTCACTGCCGAAGAGTACAAATATGTGCTCACTACGGAATGTCCATCCGAACCTACTGCAAATGCTTCTACAGCAGTGAAAGAAACATACAGAAAGTGGCTTAAAGCCAATGAGATGGCGAAGTGCTACATGTTGGCTTCTATGTCAACAGTACTTCAACATCAGCATCAAGGCATGAACACTGCTACTGAGATTATGAACAATCTTAATAACCTTTTTGGTACTCAGAATCGAGCGGCTAAATCTTTAGCCTTTCGGAGCATCATGACTAAGGTTATGAAGGATGGCACATCTGTGAGGGACCATGTCCTCGAGATGATGATCCACCTTAATCAAATTGAGGTTTTGGGAGGGATCATTGATCCCGAGTCCCAAGTAACTATAATCCTTCAGAGTTTGCCAGTTAGCTATCAGCAGTTCAAGCTCAATTTCGAGATGAACAAGAGGGCTTACACCCTAGCTGAACTGTTGACTGAGTTGCAGTCAGCGGAGGATCTTATGGTCCAGACAAAGGCTGCTATGATGAGTTCTAGGCCGTCTTCCTCAGGCTCTAAGCCAGGTAAGGGGAAGAAGAAAGCCCAGAATGTTGTAGCACCAAAGATAGCTAAGGGCAAAAAGAAACAGGTGAACACGAACAAGAAGCAAAGTGGCAAGTGTTTCAAATGTAGCGAAAAGGGGCATTGGAAGCCGGATTGTCCTAAAAAGGCCAATGGCTCAGGTATGCACCAAGCTTTCGTTGTTGAATCATGTTTAGCAGTTGTATCTACTCAGCAATGGGTGGTTGATACTGGAGCTACTGATCATGTTTGCTTTGATGCTGATTTAATGCAGGTAACAAGGCAACTGAATGAAACAGAGATCGAGATCCAGCCGGGCGATGCTACGAGAGTGGCAGCCGTTGCAGTGGGAGACGTTTATTTACGTTTGTCTAGTGATATAGTTTTAGTGTTGAACAATGTTTTGTTGATACCTTCGTTTAGAAGAAATTTAATTTCAGTTTCTAAACTTGTTTCTGATGGATATTCGATTTCATTTGATGATTCATGCATTATCAAGAAATGTGGTTCTTATATCTATCGTGGTATCATGGAAAACAACCTTTACACTATAATGTCTACACAGTATATGCAACATAAAAATGAATCAAACTCAACATCGAAAGTTTCTCGAAAAAGAAAATCTCCTTCTGTTTCAGTGAACGAAACGTACTTATGGCACCTTAGACTTGGTCATGCTAACTCTACTAGAAATCAAGCATTGGTAGACCAAGGTCTACTTAAGGATCTAGAAATAGAACCTTATACAACTTGTGAATCATGTTTGGAAGGCAAGATGACTAAGAGACCATTTAAGGTCAAGGGTAATAGGGCCAAGGAAGTACTTGAGCTCGTTCATTCTGATGTGTGTGGTCCAATGACTACTCAAGCTAGAGGCGGCTTTCAGTATTTCATCACCTTTATTGATGACTACTCGAAAGTTGGATATGTCTATTTGATGCGTCACAAGTCAGAATCTTTTAAAAGTTCAAAGAATTCAGGGCACTTGTGGAGACGCGACATGGTAAGACAATCAAGGCTCTACAGTCTGACCATGGAGGCGAGTACCTTAGTAGTGAGTTCTTGGACTACTTATCAGATGCGGGAATTGAATCCCAATTGACTGAGCCTGGCACACCCCAGCAGAACGGCTTAGCTGAACGAAGGAATAGAACCCTCTTAGAAATGGTTCGATCGATGATGAGTTATGCTAAGTTACCTATTTCATTCTGGGGACAAGCGTTGCTCACAACAAACTATACCTTGAACAACTTACCATCCAAATCAGTACCTACAACACCACATGAGTTGTGCGCTGGACGAAAATCTAGTCTAACACATCTCAGAGTGTGGGGTTGTCCAGCACACGTGTTGGAGAAAGATCCAACGAAGTTGGAGTCTCTTACTGAGGTATGTTTGTTTGTAGGGTATCCCAGTGGAACGAAAGGCTATGAATTCTATAGTCTACGAGATAAGAAGGTATTTGTTAGCACAAATGCCAAGTTCTTAGAAGAAGATTATGTGATGAATCATAAGCCCAGCAGTGAAGTAGCTCTTGAGGAACTAAGAGATACTTCAGTTTCCACAAGCAAAGAACCAATAACACAAGTACAATCTATACCTGAGATATCAACTTCTGTACCATAAATTGTAGAGCCTCGTCGTAGTGGGAGGGTTCCTCGTGAACCAGAAAGGTACATTGGTTTGGGTGAGTCATCTGACTTAGACCCAGACGACAATGTATCAGACCCATGGAACTTTAAAGAGGCGATGGCAGATTCAGATAGTCATTCCTGGAAAGAAGGAATGGATTCTGAACTACAATCAATGATAGACAAAGACGTTTATGATTTGTTAGTCCTATCTGAAGGTTGTACTGCCATTGGGAGCAAATGGATTTACAAACGCAAACGAGGACCTGACGGACGAGTTAAAGTCTTCAAAGCAAGACTAGTAGCTAAGGGTTATACCCTGAGAGAAGGTATCGATTACGATGAGACCTTTTCGCCAGTAGCTATGCTCAAGTCAATCCGAATTCTTTTGTCTATCGCAGCCTACATGGATTGGGAGGTATGACAGATGGACGTCAAGACATCTTTCCTAAATGGAAGTCTTGAGGAGACCATCTACATGGAACAACCCATGGGATATGTAGTCAAGGGCAAAGAACACATGGTGTGGAAGCTTAAGAAGACCATTTATGGCCGCAAGCAATCCCGATCATGGAACATGTGTTTTGACCAAACTGTTAAGTCTTTTGGCTTTGAGCAGTGCCCAGATGAGAGCTGCGTGTACAAGAAAGTTGAAGGTAAGAATGTAGTGTTCATGGTACTCTACGTAGATGACATACTGTTGATTGGAAACAGTAAGAAAATGTTGTCAGACATGAGAGATTGGCTTTCAAGTCAATTTGAGATGAAAGATATGGGAGAAGCTGGACACATCCTAGGCATTAAAGTTCTTAGGATCCGCCAGAAAAGGATGTTGTGCCTATCTCAAGAATCATACATCGATACGATAGTTAAACGCTTTAGCATGCAAGATTCCAAGAAAGGTTTTCTACCTTTTAGCCATGGAATCACCCTGTCTCAGGATATGTGTCCCAAAACACCTATTGAGATAGAAGCTATGAGAAGGATCCCTTATGCATCAGCTGTTGGGAGTCTCATGTATGCTATGTTATGCACAAGGCCCGATTTTTGCTTTGCCATTGGCATGGTAGCAAGGTATCAGTCAAACCCTGGTCAAGGACACTGGATTGCGGTAAAGAAAATACTCAAGTATCTGAGAAGAACTAAGGAGTATTCTCTAGTTTACCAGGCATCCGAGATATATCCTTTGGGTTACACTGATTCAGACTTTCAGTCTGATCGGGATTCGAGAAAATCAACCTCTGGATATGTGTTTACTTTAGGAGGTGGAGCCGTAATTTGGAAGAGTGTGAAGCAGAAATGCATCGCAGACTCTACCATGGAAGCTGAATATGTGGCAGCATCAGAAGCCGCAAAGGAAGCAGTATGGTTCAGAAACTTTCTTATTGATTTGAATGTGATTCCGAGTATGCCCAAGAGCATCACTGTTTATTGTGATAATTCTGGTGCTGTGCAAAACTCAAGGGAACCACGAGCCCACAAGGCAAGCAAACACATAGAATGGAAATATCACATCATTCGTGATATAGTACGGAGAGGAGACATTGAAGTGGTCAAGATTGCATCAGAAAACAACTTGGCAGATCCATTCACAAAGACACTTCCAGCCAGGACGTTTGAACGTCACGTGAAAGGATTAGGTGTTCGATTGACCTAGACCCGCTTTCAGTATAAGTGGGAGGATTTTGCAGTTTTGGTATACTCGAAAGCTGTTTTGAGTATAAGTGAGAGATTGTTAGAGTTTAGTATACTGAAAGCATCTTTCGAATGCTTGTATATGTAATAACTCTTTTATCCATCCATTTGTTACCATTTTATGAGAAAGAATATTTTATTACAATGTATTTTGCTTATGTATTGCTTATGTATTTATGAGATGTTGAAAAGTGTTTTCCATTTAAATACATAGTTTAAGCAAAATGAGTCTAAGTCTTCTGCATAGTAGACGAGTTGTGAGCAGCGTTCACAGTAGGTAACTTGTCGGTTCTTGCAGAAGGAAAATTGTTTCACAACCTAGATAGGCTTTGACTACCTATCGTGAAAGGTTGCGACGTCAGTCCGAAAGTTTCCTTACCTAAGGAAATGAACGATGTCGGTGTGGTATAGCACTGAAAGGATCAAACAGTGAGATAAGTCTTTCTTGGCTATTTACTGAAAGACGAGGTCTCGGTGATTGTTGTTTCTTAATAATTGTTGACATAACATTGAGCATACGATATTAATTGAAAACTACTTTAACTTATCAAATGGTGAGGGAATTTCGTTGCCCGAGAATCCTGATAGATTGGGTAATGATCATTAATGTCTAAGTGGTGCTAGTATTGTTATTGCAATGAATCGTGTGCTGGGAGAGGCCAGTATGATAATATCCTCAAGAGGTGTTTAGAAAAAGGTTTTATTATTCAGAAAACTGGCCAGTTGGAATTTATTCCATGAATAATAAATAATGTTTCTAAACTAGACCACTCTTGGAAAATGAAATTAATTAATAAAAGTCAGATAGCAGACTTGATATTAATTAATGGATATTTATATCTTTAACACGGGAAATGATTTAATTAAAGAGAAAGTCCCAGAATACTCGTAATTTCGGTTTGGACGGGCAGTCAATATTATATCTATAGTGAATGATAATAATATTTAAGTTTGGGCTTGAATTAAATTGATTTTAATTTAATTAGTGAAAGCCTGAACCGTGGCCCAATCCAATCCTCTACAGATCCCTGGTCTGGCCCAAATTAATTAACTTAATATAAAAGGGAGAAGAAGAGAAGACAAATTAATTAATTCTACGTAAAAATTCGATCTCTACAATCTGTAGAGAGAAATTATCGATTTTTTAGGGTTCTTCTTCCGTAGTGATTTCTGTCTTCAATTCTTCTCCAGCTTTTGAGGAATTGACAAGTTTTGCCCACACAAAGGTCAAATTCGAGTCAAAAGGGAACATGTTTCTAGTTTACAATTGGGTTAAAAGCACGTTTAGATGTAAATCGTTCAATCAAACTAAATTGATTTCTGCTGCTAAACCAACAGTGCAGTGGGAAGTCCGTATGACGTGGCAGAAGGTGTTTTTGGGAATTCCGCTGGGAATTCCGCGCCAGTACTGATGCTCTAAAAACGTTATCCAGCAGAGATGGCAGAACTAAACCCCGAACCGCAGTCCATTTCTGCCCAACCGCCGCCGCTAGCAGCATATGGCGGCGCCAGAAGTTTCGGCGGTTTCTTGAAAATGGAGCTGCCGAAGTTGCGAGTTACATCCGAATACGATAGCGAGAGCTACGTTTTCTTCAATAAAATATTGTGCAAATTATTCGACAATCTGGCCAAACTCAAGCTCTCTTTTCAGAACGCCAACAATGGGGAGCTTCTGGAACCCCATCTCTATTTGAAATCCTAATTCTTTTCGCTACAATACGACTTCGAAGAAAACGATGTGTTGCTCAACACATCCTTCCAAATCGCACCTGGCTTGCGATTCAGGGCTGCACCCGAACTCAAGGTTTGATTTCTGTTCTTGCTTTCAATCATATTCTTTTGTTATTTTTAAAGAGTAATTTTGTGTTGCTCTAAGGCCACCCGCAACGCGTTACGCGGGTGGCCCGAGTCACGTTACGGAGGGACGAGACAAGCACGGGACGCGTTACTGCATCCCGGCCCGTCACCAACCGGTCCCCAGCACGTCCCGCGTTCCGTCACTCCGAGACGCGGCACGGGACGGCCTGCCTGCGAGTGGGATTCGTCACGCTGACGCAATAAATCCTTTTTTTAAAAAAAAAATCGAATTAAAAAAAAAATTTAAAAAATTGGCAAACGGTAATGTTACCGTTTTTATAGCCGTTTCCATTATTTATTTATTTACTCTATAAATACTCCTAATTCATCCTCATTTCACACACAACTACACATCTATTCTTCCCAAATCATCTACATTTCCTCTCCAATTTTCATCTCAAATCATCTCTCTTTTATTCTTCCCCCAAGTTTAATCGATCTCATGGATCCGTATGAGCAAATGCATCGAATAATGGAAGAATCACTTGAAGAAGATCGACACCGGGAGGCGGAGGAAGCCGCGCCGCCCCAAAGACGCTCCCGGACTTACATCCATAGTAACCGTGAGGAAACCGCCGCAAGCTTAGTCCGCGACTACTTCTGCGATAACCCGGTGTGGGGAGATACCTACTTCCGTCGCCGTTTCCGCATTCGGCGACTGCTATTTCTCCACATCGCAAATACATTGGCGGCCCGGGAAGAGTTCTTCCAAGAAAGGTTCGACGCCGTCTGCCGTCCTTGCCACACGGCACTGCAGAAATGTACTGCAGCAATCCGTCAGCTTGCGACTGGACAAACAGCGGATGTGTTCGACGAATACCTCCACATTGGAGACAACACTGGGAGAATGTGCTTGCTCCAATTCTGCAAAGGCATCCGGGCTGCCTTCACCGACGAATTTCTCAGGAAGCCAAGCACGACAGATTGCCAGTTCCTGCTCCGCCTTAAAATGAGGTACTATCTTGCCGACGGCATCTACCCGAAGTGGCCAACCTTCGTGAAGTCGTTCAACATGCCGATGAACGAAAAACATGCTCTTTTTGCGCAGAAGCAAGAGGCTGCTCGCAAGGATGTGGAGCGGGCGTTCGGGGTTCTCCAAGCGCGCTTCAACATTATCAAAGCCCCAGCTCGTACGTTGTTCATGGAGAGCATGGTTGACATCATGTATAAGTACATAATCTTGCACAACATGATTGTCCAAGACGAAGGACCCGAGGCGGGAAATTGGTTCGACCCCGAAGCCCCCGGAAGCTCAACCGCCAGTAGTCCGCCTCGAAGTGGAGTTCATTCATCTATACAAGAATTGTTGTCTATTCGGGCAAGGACACGTGACTCTTCTGCCCACGCCCAACTCCAAGATGATCTCATGGAGCACATTTGGGCAAACTTTGGTGGAAGAAATTAAATTATGTATTTTTAATTTTTTTTGGATTTTTTATTATGGTTTTTTTTAGTTTTTTACTAATTTTATGTTGTAATGTTGTTTTATTTTTAATGAAAGTGTGTTTTTATTAATTGAATCTGGTGGGAAAAAAATTAAAAAAATGAAATTGAATGAATAGTAATTTAAGGGACGGTTAAGGGACGGAGGGTTGCAGGTTCCGTCCCTTAGTTAAGGGACTGAGTAAAAAAAGTACAGTGGGGCCTGCAAATAGTGTTTTAAGGGACGATATAGTGACAGCGTTGTGGATGGCCTGAAGGTGTGATGGTTTAGTTGGTTAATTTGATTTCATATATTTAGAAATAATGAGGAGATATTTTTGCTCTTATCATATCTGCTCTGTACTTAATTCTTGGATAATCAAATTAATTTCAAGTTAATTGAAAAGGTCTTCCTCCATTTATTGGGCCTTTTTAGGTGTGGTCTCATCAAATAAGGCAATTTTGTAATATAGAAAGGTTCTTGTACATTTTTAGCAGTAAAAAGCAACAAATTTGTTTAGTGCATGTTATCTTAGTAGATAGAACTTGAAATTTCATATTTCTGAGGTACTTAGCATTAGCAAGCGTGGTTAGATTGATAGACACTGTTTGTGGAATACTCAAGAATCTATTTGCTTTCTACTCGGTTTACAGGCAAATAAATATTATTTGTTGTATGTGCCTTATTTCTTACAGTGCTTCTGTATTAGTTTTAGGCTCGGCAAGGAGAAGTTGCAATGGTTGCAGATCTTGCAGGTCCGGCATACAAATTTGAATTGTCATCGGCAGTTCCATCTATCGGCATGGTGTTAGAATGTATTAGCGCTCCTACTTTTAATAAAGAAAATGGTTGGTTCTTGTTTGAGTATATCGTACACATGAAAATTTTGAAATAATATTGTAAGATTTGCCACTTTGTGTATTGTATACATACTCACCAGAATGACTTCTCATCACTGATTTTTTTTTCTATTGTTGGAGTCGCAGCCGAGAGCAACTTTGAAATTTCCTCTCGGTGAAATTTCACTTGAAGAGAATGATGAGGAGGAAGAGCAGCAGAAGAGAGCTTTATCACTGAATGGTATTGTTAAAAGTCATATTCTGAATGGAGTTTATACTGCCCGGTTCAGTGATGAAAATCTGGATTTACGATATGCATACAAGGTTATTTCCTTTGGAATTGTTTCTTTAACCAATTTACTTTCATTTTCTTTTTTTGCTTTGTCAAGAAATTTATAGTGATGAACTGAATGTCAACACTAATTTTGAGAATTCATTCTTTTTCAGTTTTCCACTGAAATAAATTTTTTCAGTCAAGTACTTGAAAATAGTATGTTTGGTTAAATTTTATTATGCCTCACAGAAATGTCAAGTTTAATTTCCATCTTGCTGTCTCGACAGTTTCTTGGCTAATTGTTTTACATTTTCGGTGTCCAGGATGATGAAATGACGTTTATTCCAAGCTTATCTCTACCTTCAAATGCTTTGTCTATTGCATTTAAGCGAAGATTCAGTCCTTCAGACAAGTTGAGGTAAGATCGTTAATCCTGCTATTGCCTTAACTTTCAGAACACATACGAGTTTTCAGAAAAGTCGAAATGTATTCCTTGGTGCCACTGAATTATTTTTGTTACAAGTATAAGATATACACCTGGTGACAATCAGGCTCACTATCATTTTACCTCAAAACAGTGTTAATTCTTGAATAACTAAATTATATATACTGGTAAGACTGCTAATGTTTATGTAGTAATATTTTTGTGTTATTTGTTAGCTACTTGTACAAATTCGACACAGACAGTTGGAGTTGGGAACGATTACAAGTTTAAGGCTGGTTATGATAGTGATGTAAGCCATGGTTGGGCGGCACTCTGGGTAACTTTCTCAT